>NW_026088530.1:0-61740 GCF_022605725.1 Anthonomus grandis grandis
CACATCTCGTGAGAGTAAATAAGACGCTGGTATACTTAGTTTGATTTCGAAAAAAAACAATTTTTGGTGAAAAAATTCGATACGGGGGGTATACCCGAAAAATGAAAAAACCCAAACTTTGAAGGTCGATATCTCGGCTTCTATGGGAGCTATCGGGAAAATTCCAACGGTTTTGTCTAAATTTTGTCATTCTAAATCCAACGAGACCATCCGCAAGGTCGTAGCTCTTACGATAGCCGAGATATGGCATTTTTGATACCCATTTTTTGCCTCAAAAACGGATGTCGAAAACGACTTTTTCAGGATTTTCAAAGTGCTCTCATTCCCTTAGTTCTGCTCGGATCCTGTTATAACCCGGTGTTTTCGTAATCTAGGTGATCCAAATAAGACGCTGGTATACTTAGTTTGATTTCGAAAAAAATCAATTTTTGGTGAAAAATTCGATACGGGGGGGTATACCCGAAAAATGAAAAAACTCAAACTTTGAAGGTCGATATCTCAGCTTCTATGGGAGCTATCGAAAAAATTCCAACGGGTTTGTCTTAGTTTCGTCATTCTGAATCCAACGAGACCATCCGCAAGCTCGTAGCTCTTACGATAGCCGAGATATGGCATTTTTGATGCCCATTTTTGGCCTCAAAAACGGACGTCGAAAACGACTTTTTCAGGATTTTCAAAGTGCTCTCATTCCCTTAGTTCTGCTCGGATCCTGTTATAACCCGGTGTTTTCGTAATCTAGGTCATCCAAATAAGACGCTGGTATACTTAGTTTGATTTCGAAAAAAATCAATTTTTGGTGAAAAATTCGATACGGGGGGGTATACCCGAAAAATGAAAAAACCCAAATTTTGAAGGTCGATATCTCGGCTTCTATGGGAGCTATCGGGAAAATTCCAACGGTTTTGCCTTAGTTTTGTCATTCTGAATCCAACGAGACCATCCGCAAGGTCGTAGCTCTTACGATAGCCGAGATATGGCATTTTTGATGCCCATTTTTGGCCTCAAAAACGGACGTCGATAACGACTTTTTCAGGATTTTCAAAGTGCTCTCATTCCCTTAGTTCTGCTCGGATCCTGTTATAACCCGGTGTTTTCGTAATCTAGGTGATCCAAATAAGACGCTGGTATACTTAGTTTGATTTCAAAAAAAAATCAATTTTTGGTGAAAAAATTTGATACGGGGGGGTATACCCGAAAAATGAAAAAACCCAAACTTTGAAGGTCGATATCTCGGCTTCTATGGGAGCTATCGGGAAAATTCCAACGGTTTTGTCTTAGTTCGTCGATCTAAAACCAACGAGGACCATCCGCAAGGTCGTAGCTCTTACGATAGCCGAGATATGGCATTTTTGATACCCATTTTTTGCCTCAAAAACGGACGTCGAAAACGACTTTTTCAGGATTTTCAAAGTACTCTCATTCTCTTAGTTCTGCTCGGATCCTGTTATAACCTGGTGTTTTCGTAATCTAGGTGATCCAAATAAGACGCTGGTAAACTTAGTTTGATTTCGAAAAAAATCAATTTTTGGTGAAAAATTCGATACGGGGGGGTATACCCGAAAAATAAAAAAACCCAAACTTTGAAGGTCGATATCTCGGCTTCTATGGGAGCTATCGGGAAAATTCCAACGGTTTTGTCTTAGTTTCGTCATTCTAAATCCAACGAGACCATCCGCAAGGTCGTAGCTCTTACGATAGCCGAGATATGGCATTTTTAATACCCATTTTTGCCTCAAAAACGGACGTCGAAAACGACTTTTTCAGGATTTTCAAAGTGCTCTCATTCCCTTAGTTCTGCTCGGATCCTGTTATAACCCGGTGTTTTCGTAATCTAGGTGATCCAAATAAGACGCTGGTATACTTAGTTTGATTTCAAAAAAAAATCAATTTTGGTGAAAAATTCGATACGGGGGGGTATACCCGAAAAATGAAAAAACCCAAACTTTGAAGGTCGATATCTCGGCTTCTATGGGAGCTATCGGAAAAATTCCAACGGGTTTGTCTTAGTTTTGTCATTCTGAATCCAACGAGACCATCCGCAAGATCGTAGCTCTTACGATAGCCGAGATATGGCATTTTTGATACCCATTTTTTGCCTCAAAAACGGACGTCGAAAACGATTTTTTCAGGATTTTCAAAGTGCTCTCATTCCCTTAGTTCTGCTCGGATCCTGCTATAACCCGGTGTTTTCGTAATCTAGGTGATCCAAATAGGACGCTGGTATACTTAGTTTAATTTCGACAAAAATCAATTTTTGGTGAAAAATTCGATACGGGGGGGTATACCAGAAAAATGAAAAAATCCAAACTTTGAAGGTCGATATCTCGGCTTCTATGGGAGCTATCGGGAAAATTCCAACGGTTTTGTCTAAGTTTCGTCATTCTAAATCCAACGAGACCATCCGCAAGGTCGTAGCTCTTACGATAGCCGAGATATGGCATTTTTGATACCCATTTTTTGCCTCAAAAACGGACGTCGAAAACGACTTTTTCAGGATTTTCAAAGTGCTCTCATTCCCTTAGTTCTGCTCGGATCCTGTTATAACCCGGTGTTTTCGTAATCTAGGTGATCCAAATAAGACGCTGGTATACTTAGTTTGATTTCGAAAAAAATCAATTTTTGGTGAAAAATTCGATACGGGGGGGTATACCCGAAAAATGAAAAAACTCAAACTTTGAAGGTCGATATCTCAGCTTCTATGGGAGCTATCGAAAAAATTCCAACGGGTTTGTCTTAGTTTCGTCATTCTGAATCCAACGAGACCATCCGCAAGCTCGTAGCTCTTACGATAGCCGAGATATGGCATTTTTGATGCCCATTTTTGGCCTCAAAAACGGACGTCGAAAACGACTTTTTCAGGATTTTCAAAGTGCTCTCATTCCCTTAGTTCTGCTCGGATCCTGTTATAACCCGGTGTTTTCGTAATCTAGGTCATCCAAATAAGACGCTGGTATACTTAGTTTGATTTCGAAAAAAATCAATTTTTGGTGAAAAATTCGATACGGGGGGGTATACCCGAAAAATGAAAAAACCCAAATTTTGAAGGTCGATATCTCGGCTTCTATGGGAGCTATCGGGAAAATTCCAACGGTTTTGCCTTAGTTTTGTCATTCTGAATCCAACGAGACCATCCGCAAGGTCGTAGCTCTTACGATAGCCGAGATATGGCATTTTTGATGCCCATTTTTGGCCTCAAAAACGGACGTCGATAACGACTTTTTCAGGATTTTCAAAGTGCTCTCATTCCCTTAGTTCTGCTCGGATCCTGTTATAACCCGGTGTTTTCGTAATCTAGGTGATCCAAATAAGACGCTGGTATACTTAGTTTGATTTCAAAAAAAAATCAATTTTTGGTGAAAAAATTTGATACGGGGGGGTATACCCGAAAAATGAAAAAACCCAAACTTTGAAGGTCGATATCTCGGCTTCTATGGGAGCTATCGGGAAAATTCCAACGGTTTTGTCTTAGTTTCGTCGATCTAAAACCAACGAGACCATCCGCAAGGTCGTAGCTCTTACGATAGCCGAGATATGGCATTTTTGATACCCATTTTTTGCCTCAAAAACGGACGTCGAAAACGACTTTTTCAGGATTTTCAAAGTACTCTCATTCTCTTAGTTCTGCTCGGATCCTGTTATAACCTGGTGTTTTCGTAATCTAGGTGATCCAAATAAGACGCTGGTATACTTAGTTTGATTTCGAAAAAAATCAATTTTTGGTGAAAAATTCGATACGGGGGGGTATACCCGAAAAATAAAAAAACCCAAACTTTGAAGGTCGATATCTCGGCTTCTATGGGAGCTATCGGGAAAATTCCAACGGTTTTGTCTTAGTTTCGTCATTCTAAATCCAACGAGACCATCCGCAAGGTCGTAGCTCTTACGATAGCCGAGATATGGCATTTTTAATACCCATTTTTGCCTCAAAAACGGACGTCGAAAACGACTTTTTCAGGATTTTCAAAGTGCTCTCATTCCCTTAGTTCTGCTCGGATCCTGTTATAACCCGGTGTTTTCGTAATCTAGGTGATCCAAATAAGACGCTGGTATACTTAGTTTGATTTCAAAAAAAAATCAATTTTTGGTGAAAAATTCGATACGGGGGGGTATACCCGAAAAATGAAAAAACCCAAACTTTGAAGGTCGATATCTCGGCTTCTATGGGAGCTATCGGAAAAATTCCAACGGGTTTGTCTTAGTTTTGTCATTCTGAATCCAACGAGACCATCCGCAAGATCGTAGCTCTTACGATAGCCGAGATATGGCATTTTTGATACCCATTTTTTGCCTCAAAAACGGACGTCGAAAACGATTTTTTCAGGATTTTCAAAGTGCTCTCATTCCCTTAGTTCTGCTCGGATCCTGCTATAACCCGGTGTTTTCGTAATCTAGGTGATCCAAATAGGACGCTGGTATACTTAGTTTAATTTCGACAAAAATCAATTTTTGGTGAAAAATTCGATACGGGGGGGTATACCAGAAAAATGAAAAAATCCAAACTTTGAAGGTCGATATCTCGGCTTCTATGGGAGCTATCGGGAAAATTCCAACGGTTTTGTCTAAGTTTCGTCATTCTAAATCCAACGAGACCATCCGCAAGGTCGTAGCTCTTACGATAGCCGAGATATGGCATTTTTGATACCCATTTTTTGCCTCAAAAACGGACGTCGAAAACGACTTTTTCAGGATTTTCAAAGTGCTCTCATTCCCTTAGTTCTGCTCGGATCCTGTTATAACCCAGTGTTTTCGTAATCTAGGTGATCCAAATAAGACGCTGGTATACTTAGTTTGATTTCGAAAAAAAACAATTTTTGGTGAAAAAATTTGATACGGGGGGGTATACCAGAAAAATGAAAAAATCCAAACTTTGAAGGTCGATATCTCGGCTTCTATGGGAGCTATCGGGAAAATTTCAACGGTTTTGTCTTAGTTTTGTCATTCTAAATCCAACGAGACCATCCGCAAGGTCGTAGCTCTTACGATAGCCGAGATATGGCATTTTTGATACCCATTTTTTGCCTCAAAAACGGACGTCGAAAACGACTTTTTCAGGATTTTCAAAGTGCTCTCATTCCCTTAGTTCTGCTCGGATCCTGTTATAACCCAGTGTTTTCGTAATCTAGGTGATCCAAATAGGACGCTGGTATACTTAGTTTAATTTCGACAAAAATCAATTTTTGGTGAAAAATTCGATACGGGGGGGTATACCAGAAAAATGAAAAAATCCAAACTTTGAAGGTCGATATCTCGGCTTCTATGGGAGCTATCGGGAAAATTCCAACGGTTTTGTCTAAGTTTCGTCATTCTAAATCCAACGAGACCATCCGCAAGGTCGTAGCTCTTACGATAGCCGAGATATGGCATTTTTGATACCCATTTTTTGCCTCAAAAACGGACGTCGAAAACGACTTTTTCAGGATTTTCAAAGTGCTCTCATTCCCTTAGTTCTGCTCGGATCCTGTTATAACCCGGTGTTTTCGTAATCTAGGTGATCCAAATAAGACGCTGGTATACTTAGTTTGATTTCGAAAAAAATCAATTTTTGGTGAAAAATTCGATACGGGGGGTATACCCGAAAAATGAAAAAACCCAAACTTTGAAGGTCGATATCTCGGCTTCTATGGGAGCTATCGGGAAAATTCCAACGGTTTTGTCTTAGTTTCGTCATTCTAAATCCAACGAGACCATCCGCAAGGTCGTAGCTCTTACGATAGCCGAGATATGGCATTTTTGATACCCATTTTTTGCCTCAAAAACGGACGTCGAAAACGACTTTTTCAGGATTTTCAAAGTGCTCTCATTCCCTTAGTTCTGCTCGGATCCTGTTATAACCCAGTGTTTTCGTAATCTAGGTGATCCAAATAAGACGCTGGTATACTTAGTTTGATTTCGAAAAAAAACAATTTTTGGTGAAAAAATTTGATACGGGGGGGTATACCAGAAAAATGAAAAAATCCAAACTTTGAAGGTCGATATCTCGGCTTCTATGGGAGCTATCGGGAAAATTTCAACGGTTTTGTCTTAGTTTTGTCATTCTAAATCCAACGAGACCATCCGCAAGGTCGTAGCTCTTACGATAGCCGAGATATGGCATTTTTGATACCCATTTTTTGCCTCAAAAACGGACGTCGAAAACGACTTTTTCAGGATTTTCAAAGTGCTCTCATTCCCTTAGTTCTGCTCGGATCCTGTTATAACCCAGTGTTTTCGTAATCTAGGTGATCCAAATAAGACGCTGGTATACTTAGTTTGATTTCGAAAAAAAACAATTTTTGGTGAAAAAATTCGATACGGGGGGTATACCCGAAAAATGAAAAAACCCAAACTTTGAAGGTCGATATCTCGGCTTCTATGGGAGCTATCGGGAAAATTCCAACGGTTTTGTCTAAATTTTGTCATTCTAAATCCAACGAGACCATCCGCAAGGTCGTAGCTCTTACGATAGCCGAGATATGGCATTTTTGATACCCATTTTTTGCCTCAAAAACGGATGTCGAAAACGACTTTTTCAGGATTTTCAAAGTGCTCTCATTCCCTTAGTTCTGCTCGGATCCTGTTATAACCCGGTGTTTTCGTAATCTAGGTGATCCAAATAAGACGCTGGTATACTTAGTTTGATTTCGAAAAAAATCAATTTTTGGTGAAAAATTCGATACGGGGGGGTATACCCGAAAAATGAAAAAACTCAAACTTTGAAGGTCGATATCTCAGCTTCTATGGGAGCTATCGAAAAAATTCCAACGGGTTTGTCTTAGTTTCGTCATTCTGAATCCAACGAGACCATCCGCAAGCTCGTAGCTCTTACGATAGCCGAGATATGGCATTTTTGATGCCCATTTTTGGCCTCAAAAACGGACGTCGAAAACGACTTTTTCAGGATTTTCAAAGTGCTCTCATTCCCTTAGTTCTGCTCGGATCCTGTTATAACCCGGTGTTTTCGTAATCTAGGTGATCCAAATAAGACGCTGGTATACTTAGTTTGATTTCGAAAAAAATCAATTTTTGGTGAAAAATTCGATACGGGGGGGTATACCCGAAAAATGAAAAAACCCAAACTTTGAAGGTCGATATCTCGGCTTCTATGGAAGCTATCGGGAAAATTCCAACGGTTTTGCCTTAGTTTTGTCATTCTGAATCCAACGAGACCATCCGCAAGGTCGTAGCTCTTACGATAGCCGAGATATGGCATTTTTGATGCCCATTTTTGGCCTCAAAAACGGACGTCGATAACGACTTTTTCAGGATTTTCAAAGTGCTCTCATTCCCTTAGTTCTGCTCGGATCCTGTTATAACCCGGTGTTTTCGTAATCTAGGTGATCCAAATAAGACGCTGGTATACTTAGTTTGATTTCGAAAAAAATCAATTTTTGGTGAAAAAATTTGATACGGGGGGGTATACCCGAAAAATGAAAAAACCCAAACTTTGAAGGTCGATATCTCGGCTTCTATGGGAGCTATCGGGAAAATTCCAACGGTTTTGTCTTAGTTTCGTCATTCTAAATCCAACGAGACCATCCGCAAGGTCGTAGCTCTTACGATAGCCGAGATATGGCATTTTTGATACCCATTTTTTGCCTCAAAAACGGATGTCGAAAACGACTTTTTCAGGATTTTCAAAGTGCTCTCATTCCCTTAGTTCTGCTCGGATCCTGTTATAACCCGGTGTTTTCGTAATCTAGGTGATCCAAATAAGACGCTGGTATACTTAGTTTGATTTCGAAAAAAATCAATTTTTGGTGAAAAATTCGATACGGGGGGGTATACCCGAAAAATGAAAAAACTCAAACTTTGAAGGTCGATATCTCAGCTTCTATGGGAGCTATCGAAAAAATTCCAACGGGTTTGTCTTAGTTTCGTCATTCTGAATCCAACGAGACCATCCGCAAGCTCGTAGCTCTTACGATAGCCGAGATATGGCATTTTTGATGCCCATTTTTGGCCTCAAAAACGGACGTCGAAAACGACTTTTTCAGGATTTTCAAAGTGCTCTCATTCCCTTAGTTCTGCTCGGATCCTGTTATAACCCGGTGTTTTCGTAATCTAGGTCATCCAAATAAGACGCTGGTATACTTAGTTTGATTTCGAAAAAAATCAATTTTTGGTGAAAAATTCGATACGGGGGGGTATACCCGAAAAATGAAAAAACCCAAATTTTGAAGGTCGATATCTCGGCTTCTATGGGAGCTATCGGGAAAATTCCAACGGTTTTGCCTTAGTTTTGTCATTCTGAATCCAACGAGACCATCCGCAAGGTCGTAGCTCTTACGATAGCCGAGATATGGCATTTTTGATGCCCATTTTTGGCCTCAAAAACGGACGTCGATAACGACTTTTTCAGGATTTTCAAAGTGCTCTCATTCCCTTAGTTCTGCTCGGATCCTGTTATAACCCGGTGTTTTCGTAATCTAGGTGATCCAAATAAGACGCTGGTATACTTAGTTTGATTTCGAAAAAAATCAATTTTTGGTGAAAAAATTTGATACGGGGGGGTATACCCGAAAAATGAAAAAACCCAAACTTTGAAGGTCGATATCTCGGCTTCTATGGGAGCTATCGGGAAAATTCCAACGGTTTTGTCTTAGTTTCGTCGATCTAAAACCAACGAGACCATCCGCAAGGTCGTAGCTCTTACGATAGCCGAGATATGGCATTTTTGATACCCATTTTTTGCCTCAAAAACGGACGTCGAAAACGACTTTTTCAGGATTTTCAAAGTACTCTCATTCTCTTAGTTCTGCTCGGATCCTGTTATAACCTGGTGTTTTCGTAATCTAGGTGATCCAAATAAGACGCTGGTATACTTAGTTTGATTTCGAAAAAAATCAATTTTTGGTGAAAAATTCGATACGGGGGGGTATACCCGAAAAATAAAAAAACCCAAACTTTGAAGGTCGATATCTCGGCTTCTATGGGAGCTATCGGGAAAATTCCAACGGTTTTGTCTTAGTTTCGTCATTCTAAATCCAACGAGACCATCCGCAAGGTCGTAGCTCTTACGATAGCCGAGATATGGCATTTTTAATACCCATTTTTGCCTCAAAAACGGACGTCGAAAACGACTTTTTCAGGATTTTCAAAGTGCTCTCATTCCCTTAGTTCTGCTCGGATCCTGTTATAACCCGGTGTTTTCGTAATCTAGGTGATCCAAATAAGACGCTGGTATACTTAGTTTGATTTCAAAAAAAAATCAATTTTTGGTGAAAAATTCGATACGGGGGGGTATACCCGAAAAATGAAAAAACCCAAACTTTGAAGGTCGATATCTCGGCTTCTATGGGAGCTATCGGAAAAATTCCAACGGGTTTGTCTTAGTTTTGTCATTCTGAATCCAACGAGACCATCCGCAAGATCGTAGCTCTTACGATAGCCGAGATATGGCATTTTTGATACCCATTTTTTGCCTCAAAAACGGACGTCGAAAACGATTTTTTCAGGATTTTCAAAGTGCTCTCATTCCCTTAGTTCTGCTCGGATCCTGCTATAACCCGGTGTTTTCGTAATCTAGGTGATCCAAATAGGACGCTGGTATACTTAGTTTAATTTCGACAAAAATCAATTTTTGGTGAAAAATTCGATACGGGGGGGTATACCAGAAAAATGAAAAAATCCAAACTTTGAAGGTCGATATCTCGGCTTCTATGGGAGCTATCGGGAAAATTCCAACGGTTTTGTCTAAGTTTCGTCATTCTAAATCCAACGAGACCATCCGCAAGGTCGTAGCTCTTACGATAGCCGAGATATGGCATTTTTGATACCCATTTTTTGCCTCAAAAACGGACGTCGAAAACGACTTTTTCAGGATTTTCAAAGTGCTCTCATTCCCTTAGTTCTGCTCGGATCCTGTTATAACCCGGTGTTTTCGTAATCTAGGTGATCCAAATAAGACGCTGGTATACTTAGTTTGATTTCGAAAAAAATCAATTTTTGGTGAAAAATTCGATACGGGGGGTATACCCGAAAAATGAAAAAACCCAAACTTTGAAGGTCGATATCTCGGCTTCTATGGGAGCTATCGGGAAAATTCCAACGGTTTTGTCTTAGTTTCGTCATTCTAAATCCAACGAGACCATCCGCAAGGTCGTAGCTCTTACGATAGCCGAGATATGGCATTTTTGATACCCATTTTTTGCCTCAAAAACGGACGTCGAAAACGACTTTTTCAGGATTTTCAAAGTGCTCTCATTCCCTTAGTTCTGCTCGGATCCTGTTATAACCCGGTGTTTTCGTAATCTAGGTGATCCAAATAAGACGCTGGTATACTTAGTTTGATTTCGAAAAAAATCAATTTTTGGTGAAAAAATTTGATACGGGGGGGTATACCCGAAAAATGAAAAAACCCAAACTTTGAAGGTCGATATCTCGGCTTCTATGGGAGCTATCGGGAAAATTCCAACGGTTTTGTCTTAGTTTCGTCATTCTAAATCCAACGAGACCATCCGCAAGGTCGTAGCTCTTACGATAGCCGAGATATGGCATTTTTGATACCCATTTTTTGCCTCAAAAACGGACGTCGAAAACGACTTTTTCAGGATTTTCAAAGTGCTCTCATTCCCTTAGTTCTGCTCGGATCCTGTTAAAACCCGGTGTTTTTGTAATCTAGGTGATCCAAATAAGACGCTGGTATACTTAGTTTGATTTCAAAAAAAAATCAATTTTTGGTGAAAAATTCGATACGGGGGGGTATACCCGAAAAATGAAAAAACCCAAACTTTGAAGGTCGATATCTCGGCTTCTATGGGAGCTATCGAAAAAATTCCAACGGGTTTGTCTTAGTTTCGTCATTCTAAATCCAACGAGACCATCCGCAAGGTCGTAGCTCTTACGATAGCCGAGATATGGCATTTTTGATGCCCATTTTTGGCCTCAAAAACGGACGTCGAAAACGACTTTTTCAGGATTTTCAAAGTGCTCTCATTCCCTTAGTTCTGCTCGGATCCTGTTATAACCCGGTGTTTTCGTAATCTAGGTGATCCAAATAAGACGCTGGTATACTTAGTTTGATTTCGAAAAAAATCAATTTTTGGTGAAAAAATTTGATACGGGGGGGTATACCCGAAAAATGAAAAAACCCAAACTTTGAAGGTCGATATCTCGGCTTCTATGGGAGCTATCGGGAAAATTCCAACGGTTTTGTCTTAGTTTCGTCATTCTAAATCCAACGAGACCATCCGCAAGGTCGTAGCTCTTACGATAGCCGAGATATGGCATTTTTGATACCTATTTTTTGCCTCAAAAACGGACGTCGAAAACGACTTTTTCAGGATATTCAAAGTGCTCTCATTCCCTTAGTTCTGCTCGGATCCTGCTATAACCCGGTGTTTTCGTAATCTAGGTGATCCAAATAGGACGCTGGTATACTTAGTTTAATTTCGACAAAAATCAATTTTTGGTGAAAAATTCGATACGGGGGGGTATACCAGAAAAATGAAAAAATCCAAACTTTGAAGGTCGATATCTCGGCTTCTATGGGAGCTATCGGGAAAATTCCAACGGTTTTGTCTAAGCTTCGTCATTCTAAATCCAACAAGACCATCCGCAAGGTCGTAGCTCTTACGATAGCCGAGATATGGCATTTTTGATACCCATTTTTTGCCTCAAAAACGGACGTCGAAAACGACTTTTTCAGGATTTTCAAAGTGCTCTCATTCCCTTAGTTCTGCTCGGATCCTGTTATAACCCAGTGTTTTCGTAATCTAGGTGATCCAAATAAGACGCTGGTATACTTAGTTTGATTTCGAAAAAAAACAATTTTTGGTGAAAAAATTCGATACGGGGGGTATACCCGAAAAATGAAAAAACCCAAACTTTGAAGGTCGATATCTCGGCTTCTATGGGAGCTATCGGGAAAATTTCAACGGTTTTGTCTTAGTTTCGTCATTCTAAATCCAACGAAACCATCCGCAAGGTCGTAGCTCTTACGATAGCCGAGATATGGCATTTTTGATACCCATTTTTTGCCTCAAAAACGGACGTCGAAAACGACTTTTTCAGGATTTTCAAAGTGCTCTCATTCCCTTAGTTCTGCTCGGATCCTGTTATAACCCAGTGTTTTCGTAATCTAGGTGATCCAAATAAGACGCTGGTATACTTAGTTTGATTTCGAAAAAAAACAATTTTTGGTGAAAAAATTCGATACGGGGGGTATACCCGAAAAATGAAAAAACCCAAACTTTGAAGGTCGATATCTCGGCTTCTATGGGAGCTATCGGGAAAATTCCAACGGTTTTGTCTAAATTTCGTCATTCTAAATCCAACGAGACCATCCGCAAGGTCGTAGCTCTTACGATAGCCGAGATATGGCATTTTTGATACCCATTTTTTGCCTCAAAAACGGATGTCGAAAACGACTTTTTCAGGATTTTCAAAGTGCTCTCATTCCCTTAGTTCTGCTCGGATCCTGTTATAACCCGGTGTTTTCGTAATCTAGGTGATCCAAATAAGACGCTGGTATACTTAGTTTGATTTCGAAAAAAAACATTTTTTGGTGAAAAAATTTGATACGGGGGGGTATACCAGAAAAATGAAAAAATCCAAACTTTGAAGGTCGATATCTCGGCTTCTATGGGAGCTATCGGGAAAATTCCAACGGTTTTGTCTTAGTTTCGTCATTCTAAATCCAACGAGACCATCCGCAAGGTCGTAGCTCTTACGATAGCCGAGATATGGCATTTTTGATACCCATTTTTTGCCTCAAAAACGGACGTCGAAAACGACTTTTTCAGGATTTTCAAAGTGCTCTCATTCCCTTAGTTCTGCTCGGATCCTGTTAAAACCCGGTGTTTTCGTAATCTAGGTGATCCAAATAAGACGCTGGTATACTTAGTTTGATTTCGAAAAAAATCAATTTTTGGTGAAAAATTCGATACGGGGGGGTATACCCGAAAAATGAAAAAACCCAAACTTTGAAGGTCGATATCTCAGCTTCTATGGGAGCTATCGAAAAAATTCCAACGGGTTTGTCTTAGTTTCGTCATTCTGAATCCAACGAGACCATCCGCAAGCTCGTAGCTCTTACGATAGCCGAGATATGGCATTTTTGATACCCATTTTTTGCCTCAAAAACGGACGTCGAAAACGACTTTTTCAGGATTTTCAAAGTGCTCTCATTCCCTTAGTTCTGCTCGGATCCTGTTATAACCCAGTGTTTTCGTAATCTAGGTGATCCAAATAAGACGCTGGTATACTTAGTTTGATTTCGAAAAAAAACAATTTTTGGTGAAAAAATTCGATACGGGGGGTATACCCGAAAAATGAAAAAACCCAAACTTTGAAGGTCGATATCTCGGCTTCTATGGGAGCTATCGGGAAAATTTCAACGGTTTTGTCTTAGTTTCGTCATTCTAAATCCAACGAGACCATCCGCAAGGTCGTAGCTCTTACGATAGCCGAGATATGGCATTTTTGATACCCATTTTTTGCCTCAAAAACGGACGTCGAAAACGACTTTTTCAGGATTTTCAAAGTGCTCTCATTCCCTTAGTTCTGCTCGGATCCTGTTATAACCCAGTGTTTTCGTAATCTAGGTGATCCAAATAAGACGCTGGTATACTTAGTTTGATTTCGAAAAAAAACAATTTTTGGTGAAAAAATTCGATACGGGGGGTATACCCGAAAAATGAAAAAACCCAAACTTTGAAGGTCGATATCTCGGCTTCTATGGGAGCTATCGGGAAAATTTCAACGGTTTTGTCTTAGTTTCGTCATTCTAAATCCAACGAGACCATCCGCAAGGTCGTAGCTCTTACGATAGCCGAAATATGGCATTTTTGATACCCATTTTTTGCCTCAAAAACGGACGTCGAAAACGACTTTTTCAGAATTTTCAAAGTGCTCTCATTTCCTTAGTTCTGCTCGGATCCTGTTAAAACCCGGTGTTTTCGTAATCTAGGTGATCCAAATAAGACGCTGGTATACTTAGTTTGATTTCGAAAAAAATCAATTTTTGGTGAAAAATTCGATACGGGGGGGTATACCCGAAAAATGAAAAAACCCAAACTTTGAAGGTCGATATCTCGGCTTCTATGGGAGCTATCGGGAAAATTCCAACGGTTTTGTCTAAATTTCGTCATTCTAAATCCAACGAGACCATCCGCAAGGTCGTAGCTCTTACGATAGCCGAGATATGGCATTTTTGATACCCATTTTTTGCCTCAAAAACGGATGTCGAAAACGACTTTTTCAGGATTTTCAAAGTGCTCTCATTCCCTTAGTTCTGCTCGGATTCTGTTATAACCCGGTGTTTTCGTAATCTAGGTGATCCAAATAAGACGCTGGTATACTTAGTTTGATTTCGAAAAAAATCAATTTTTGGTGAAAAATTCGATACGGGGGGGTATACCCGAAAAATGAAAAAACCCAAATTTTGAAGGTCGATATCTCGGCTTCTATGGGAGCTATCGGGAAAATTCCAACGGTTTTGTCTAAGTTTCGTCATTCTAAATCCAACGAGACCATCCGCAAGGTCGTAGCTCTTACGATAGCCGAGATATGACATTTTTGATACCCATTTTTTGCCTCAAAAACGGATGTCGAAAACGACTTTTTCAGGATTTTCAAAGTGCTCTCATTCCCTTAGTTCTGCTCGGATCCTGTTATAACCCGGTGTTTTCGTAATCTAGGTGATCCAAATAGGACACTGGTATACTTAGTTTGATTTCGACAAAAATCAATTTTTGGTGAAAAATTCGATACGGGGGGGTATACCCGAAAAATGAAAAAACCCAAACTTTGAAGGTCGATATCTCAGCTTCTATGGGAGCTATCGAAAAAATTCCAACGGGTTTGTCTTAGTTTCGTCATTCTGAATCCAACGAGACCATCCGCAAGCTCGTAGCTCTTACGATAGCCGAGATATGGCATTTTTGATACCCATTTTTTGCCTCAAAAACGGACGTCGAAAACGACTTTTTCAGGATATTCAAAGTGCTCTCATTTCCTTAGTTCTGCTCGGATTCTGTTATAACCCGGTGTTTTCGTAATCTAGGTGATCCAAATAAGACGCTGGTATACTTAGTTTGATTTCGAAAAAAATCAATTTTTGGTGAAAAATTCGATACG
Source organism: Anthonomus grandis grandis (assembly GCF_022605725.1). Classification (NCBI taxonomy): domain Eukaryota; kingdom Metazoa; phylum Arthropoda; class Insecta; order Coleoptera; family Curculionidae; genus Anthonomus; species Anthonomus grandis. The sequence continues at coordinate 15,058 of NW_026088530.1, forward strand.
GGGGGGTATACCCGAAAAATGAAAAAACCCAAATTTTGAAGGTCGATATCTCGGCTTCTATGGGAGCTATCGGGAAAATTCCAACGGTTTTGTCTAAGTTTCGTCATTCTAAATCCAACGAGACCATCCGCAAGGTCGTAGCTCTTACGATAGCCGAGATATGACATTTTTGATACCCATTTTTTGCCTCAAAAACGGATGTCGAAAACGACTTTTTCAGGATTTTCAAAGTGCTCTCATTCCCTTAGTTCTGCTCGGATCCTGTTATAACCCGGTGTTTTCGTAATCTAGGTGATCCAAATAGGACACTGGTATACTTAGTTTGATTTCGACAAAAATCAATTTTTGGTGAAAAATTCGATACGGGGGGGTATACCCGAAAAATGAAAAAACCCAAATTTTGAAGGTCGATATCTCGGCTTCTATGGGAGCTATCGGGAAAATTCCAACGGTTTTGTCTAAGTTTCGTCATTCTAAATCCAACGAGACCATCCGCAAGGTCGTAGCTCTTACGATAGCCGAGATATGGCATTTTTGATACCCATTTTTTGCCTCAAAAACGGACGTCGAAAACGACTTTTTCAGGATTTTCAAAGTACTCTCATTCTCTTAGTTCTGCTCGGATCCTGTTATAACCTGGTGTTTTCGTAATCTAGGTGATCCAAATAAGACGCTGGTATACTTAGTTTGATTTCGAAAAAAATCAATTTTTGGTGAAAAATTCGATACGGGGGGGTATACCCGAAAAATAAAAAAACCCAAACTTTGAAGGTCGATATCTCGGCTTCTATGGGAGCTATCGGGAAAATTCCAACGGTTTTGTCTTAGTTTCGTCATTCTAAATCCAACGAGACCATCCGCAAGGTCGTAGCTCTTACGATAGCCGAGATATGGCATTTTTAATACCCATTTTTGCCTCAAAAAAGGACGTCGAAAACGACTTTTTCAGGATTTTCAAAGTGCTCTCATTCCCTTAGTTCTGCTCGGATCCTGTTATAACCCGGTGTTTTCGTAATCTAGGTGATCCAAATAAGACGCTGGTATACTTATTTTGATTTCAAAAAAAAATCAATTTTTGGTGAAAAATTCGATACGGGGGGGTATACCCGAAAAATGAAAAAACCCAAACTTTGAAGGTCGATATCTCGGCTTCTATGGGAGCTATCGGAAAAATTCCAACGGGTTTGTCTTAGTTTTGTCATTCTGAATCCAACGAGACCATCCTCAAGGTCGTAGCTCTTACGATAGCCGAGATATGGCATTTTTGATGCCCATTTTTTGCCTCAAAAACGGACGTCGAAAACGACTTTTTCAGGATATTCAAAGTGCTCTCATTCCCTTAGTTCTGCTCGGATTCTGTTATAACCCGGTGTTTTCGTAATCTAGGTGATCCAAATAAGACGCTGGTATACTTAGTTTGATTTCGAAAAAAATCAATTTTTGGTGAAAAATTCGATACGGGGGGGTATACCCGAAAAATGAAAAAACCCAAACTTTGAAGGTCGATATCTCGGCTTCTATGGGAGCTATCGGGAAAATTTCAACGGTTTTGTCTAAGTTTCGTCATTCTAAATCCAACGAGACCATCCGCAAGGTCGTAGCTCTTACGATAGCCGAGATATGACATTTTTGATACCCATTTTTTGCCTCAAAAACGGACGTCGAAAACGACTTTTTCAGGATTTTCAAAGTGCTCTCATTCCCTTAGTTCTGCTCGGATCCTGTTATAACCCGGTGTTTTCGTAATCTAGGTGATCCAAATAGGACGCTGGTATACTTAGTTTGATTTCGACAAAAATCAATTTTTGGTGAAAAATTCGATACGGGGGGGTATACCCGAAAAATGAAAAAACCCAAATTTTGAAGGTCGATATCTCGGCTTCTATGGGAGCTATCGGGAAAATTCCAACGGTTTTGTCTAAGTTTCGTCATTCTAAATCCAACGAGACCATCCTCAAGGTCGTAGCTCTTACGATAGCCGAGATATGGCATTTTTGATGCCCATTTTTGGCCTCAAAAACGGACGTCGAAAACGATTTTTTCAGGATTTTCAAAGTGCTCTCATTCCCTTAGTTCTGCTCGGATCCTGTTATAACCCGGTGTTTTCGTAATCTAGGTGATCCAAATAAGACGCTGGTATACTTAGTTTGATTTCAAAAAAAAAATCAATTTTTGGTGAAAAATTCGATACGGGGGGGTATACCCGAAAAATGAAAAAACCCAAACTTTGAAGGTCGATATCTCGGCTTCTATGGGAGCTATCGGAAAAATTCCAACGGGTTTGTCTTAGTTTTTTCATTCTGAATCCAACGAGACCATCCGCAAGATCGGAGCTCTTACGATAGCCGAGATATGGCATTTTTGATACCCATTTTTTGCCTCAAAAACGGACGTCGAAAACGATTTTTTCAGGATTTTCAAAGTGCTCTCATTCCCTTAGTTCTGCTCGGATCCTGTTAAAACCCGGTGTTTTCGTAATCTAGGTGATCCAAATAAGACGCTGGTATACTTAGTTTGATTTCGAAAAAAATCAATTTTTGGTGAAAAATTCGATACGGGGGGGTATACCCGAAAAATGAAAAAACCCAAACTTTGAAGGTCGATATCTCGGCTTCTATGGGAGCTATCGGGAAAATTCCAACGGTTTTGTCTAAATTTCGTCATTCTAAATCCAACGAGACCATCCGCAAGGTCGTAGCTCTTACGATAGCCGAGATATGGCATTTTTGATACCCATTTTTTGCCTCAAAAACGGATGTCGAAAACGACTTTTTCAGGATTTTCAAAGTGCTCTCATTCCCTTAGTTCTGCTCGGATTCTGTTATAACCCGGTGTTTTCGTAATCTAGGTGATCCAAATAAGACGCTGGTATACTTAGTTTGATTTCGACAAAAATCAATTTTTGGTGAAAAATTCGATACGGGGGGGTATACCCGAAAAATGAAAAAACCCAAATTTTGAAGGTCGATATCTCGGCTTCTATGGGAGCTATCGGGAAAATTCCAACGGTTTTGTCTAAGTTTCGTCATTCTAAATCCAACGAGACCATCCGCAAGGTCGTAGCTCTTACGATAGCCGAGATATGACATTTTTGATACCCATTTTTTGCCTCAAAAACGGATGTCGAAAACGACTTTTTCAGGATTTTCAAAGTGCTCTCATTCCCTTAGTTCTGCTCGGATCCTGTTATAACCCGGTGTTTTCGTAATCTAGGTGATCCAAATAGGACACTGGTATACTTAGTTTGATTTCGACAAAAATCAATTTTTGGTGAAAAATTCGATACGGGGGGGTATACCCGAAAAATGAAAAAACCCAAACTTTGAAGGTCGATATCTCAGCTTCTATGGGAGCTATCGAAAAAATTCCAACGGGTTTGTCTTAGTTTCGTCATTCTGAATCCAACGAGACCATCCGCAAGCTCGTAGCTCTTACGATAGCCGAGATATGGCATTTTTGATACCCATTTTTTGCCTCAAAAACGGACGTCGAAAACGACTTTTTCAGGATATTCAAAGTGCTCTCATTTCCTTAGTTCTGCTCGGATTCTGTTATAACCCGGTGTTTTCGTAATCTAGGTGATCCAAATAAGACGCTGGTATACTTAGTTTGATTTCGAAAAAAATCAATTTTTGGTGAAAAATTCGATACGGGGGGGTATACCCGAAAAATGAAAAAACCCAAATTTTGAAGGTCGATATCTCGGCTTCTATGGGAGCTATCGGGAAAATTCCAACGGTTTTGTCTAAGTTTCGTCATTCTAAATCCAACGAGACCATCCGCAAGGTCGTAGCTCTTACGATAGCCGAGATATGACATTTTTGATACCCATTTTTTGCCTCAAAAACGGATGTCGAAAACGACTTTTTCAGGATTTTCAAAGTGCTCTCATTCCCTTAGTTCTGCTCGGATCCTGTTATAACCCGGTGTTTTCGTAATCTAGGTGATCCAAATAGGACACTGGTATACTTAGTTTGATTTCGACAAAAATCAATTTTTGGTGAAAAATTCGATACGGGGGGGTATACCCGAAAAATGAAAAAACCCAAATTTTGAAGGTCGATATCTCGGCTTCTATGGGAGCTATCGGGAAAATTCCAACGGTTTTGTCTAAGTTTCGTCATTCTAAATCCAACGAGACCATCCGCAAGGTCGTAGCTCTTACGATAGCCGAGATATGGCATTTTTGATACCCATTTTTTGCCTCAAAAACGGACGTCGAAAACGACTTTTTCAGGATTTTCAAAGTACTCTCATTCTCTTAGTTCTGCTCGGATCCTGTTATAACCTGGTGTTTTCGTAATCTAGGTGATCCAAATAAGACGCTGGTATACTTAGTTTGATTTCGAAAAAAATCAATTTTTGGTGAAAAATTCGATACGGGGGGGTATACCCGAAAAATAAAAAAACCCAAACTTTGAAGGTCGATATCTCGGCTTCTATGGGAGCTATCGGGAAAATTCCAACGGTTTTGTCTTAGTTTCGTCATTCTAAATCCAACGAGACCATCCGCAAGGTCGTAGCTCTTACGATAGCCGAGATATGGCATTTTTAATACCCATTTTTGCCTCAAAAAAGGACGTCGAAAACGACTTTTTCAGGATTTTCAAAGTGCTCTCATTCCCTTAGTTCTGCTCGGATCCTGTTATAACCCGGTGTTTTCGTAATCTAGGTGATCCAAGTAAGACGCTGGTATACTTATTTTGATTTCAAAAAAAAATCAATTTTTGGTGAAAAATTCGATACGGGGGGGTATACCCGAAAAATGAAAAAACCCAAACTTTGAAGGTCGATATCTCGGCTTCTATGGGAGCTATCGGAAAAATTCCAACGGGTTTGTCTTAGTTTTGTCATTCTGAATCCAACGAGACCATCCTCAAGGTCGTAGCTCTTACGATAGCCGAGATATGGCATTTTTGATGCCCATTTTTTGCCTCAAAAACGGACGTCGAAAACGACTTTTTCAGGATATTCAAAGTGCTCTCATTCCCTTAGTTCTGCTCGGATTCTGTTATAACCCGGTGTTTTCGTAATCTAGGTGATCCAAATAAGACGCTGGTATACTTAGTTTGATTTCGAAAAAAATCAATTTTTGGTGAAAAATTCGATACGGGGGGGTATACCCGAAAAATGAAAAAACCCAAACTTTGAAGGTCGATATCTCGGCTTCTATGGGAGCTATCGGGAAAATTTCAACGGTTTTGTCTAAGTTTCGTCATTCTAAATCCAACGAGACCATCCGCAAGGTCGTAGCTCTTACGATAGCCGAGATATGACATTTTTGATACCCATTTTTTGCCTCAAAAACGGACGTCGAAAACGACTTTTTCAGGATTTTCAAAGTGCTCTCATTCCCTTAGTTCTGCTCGGATCCTGTTATAACCCGGTGTTTTCGTAATCTAGGTGATCCAAATAGGACGCTGGTATACTTAGTTTGATTTCGACAAAAATCAATTTTTGGTGAAAAATTCGATACGGGGGGGTATACCCGAAAAATGAAAAAACCCAAATTTTGAAGGTCGATATCTCGGCTTCTATGGGAGCTATCGGGAAAATTCCAACGGTTTTGTCTAAGTTTCGTCATTCTAAATCCAACGAGACCATCCTCAAGGTCGTAGCTCTTACGATAGCCGAGATATGGCATTTTTGATGCCCATTTTTGGCCTCAAAAACGGACGTCGAAAACGATTTTTTCAGGATTTTCAAAGTGCTCTCATTCCCTTAGTTCTGCTCGGATCCTGTTATAACCCGGTGTTTTCGTAATCTAGGTGATCCAAATAAGACGCTGGTATACTTAGTTTGATTTCAAAAAAAAAATCAATTTTTGGTGAAAAATTCGATACGGGGGGGTATACCCGAAAAATGAAAAAACCCAAACTTTGAAGGTCGATATCTCGGCTTCTATGGGAGCTATCGGAAAAATTCCAACGGGTTTGTCTTAGTTTTGTCATTCTGAATCCAACGAGACCATCCGCAAGATCGGAGCTCTTACGATAGCCGAGATATGGCATTTTTGATACCCATTTTTTGCCTCAAAAACGGACGTCGAAAACGATTTTTTCAGGATATTCAAAGTGCTCTCATTCCCTTAGTTCTGCTCGGATCCTGTTATAACCCGGTGTTTTCGTAATCTAGGTGATCCAAATAAGTCGCTGGTATACTTAGTTTGATTTCGAAAAAAATCAATTTTTGGTGAAAAATTCGATACGGGGGGGTATACCCGAAAAATGAAAAAACCCAAACTTTGAAGGTCGATATCTCGGCTTCTATGGGAGCTATCGGGAAAATTTCAACGGTTTTGTCTTAGTTTCGTCATTCTGAATCCAACAAGACCATCCTCAAGGTCGTAGCTCTTACGATAGCCGAGATATGGCATTTTTGATGCCCATTTTTTGCCTCAAAAACGGACGTCGAAAACGACTTTTTCAGGATATTCAAAGTGCTCTCATTCCCTTAGTTCTGCTCGGATTCTGTTATAACCCGGTGTTTTCGTAATCTAGGTGATCCAAATAAGACGCTGGTATACTTAGTTTGATTTCGAAAAAAATCAATTTTTGGTGAAAAATTCGATACGGGGGGGTATACCCGAAAAATGAAAAAACCCAAATTTTGAAGGTCGATATCTCGGCTTCTATGGGAGCTATCGGGAAAATTCCAACGGTTTTGTCTAAGTTTCGTCATTCTAAATCCAACGAGACCATCCGCAAGGTCGTAGCTCTTACGATAGCCGAGATATGGCATTTTTGATGCCCATTTTTTGCCTCAAAAACGGACGTCGAAAACGACTTTTTCAGCATATTCAAAGTGCTCTCATTCCCTTAGTTCTGCTCGGATCCTGTTATAACCTGGTGTTTTCGTAATCTAGGTGATCCAAATAAGACGCTGGTATACTTAGTTTGATTTCGAAAAAAATCAATTTTTGGTGAAAAATTCGATACGGGGGGGTATACCCGAAAAATAAAAAAACCCAAACTTTGAAGGTCGATATCTCGGCTTCTATGGGAGCTATCGGTAAAATTCCAACGGTTTTGTCTTAGTTTCGTCATTCTAAATCCAACGAGACCATCCGCAAGGTCGTAGCTCTTACGATAGCCGAGATATGGCATTTTTAATACCCATTTTTGCCTCAAAAACGGACGTCGAAAACGACTTTTTCAGGATTTTCAAAGTGCTCTCATTCCCTTAGTTCTGCTCGGATCCTGTTATAACCCAGTGTTTTCGTAATCTAGGTGATCCAAATAAGACGCTGGTATACTTAGTTTGATTTCGAAAAAAAACAATTTTTGGTGAAAAAATTTGATACGGGGGGGTATACCAGAAAAATGAAAAAATCCAAACTTTGAAGGTCGATATCTCGGCTTCTATGGGAGCTATCGGGAAAATTTCAACGGTTTTGTCTTAGTTTTGTCATTCTAAATCCAACGAGACCATCCGCAAGGTCGTAGCTCTTACGATAGCCGAGATATGGCATTTTTGATACCCATTTTTTGCCTCAAAAACGGACGTCGAAAACGACTTTTTCAGGATTTTCAAAGTGCTCTCATTCCCTTAGTTCTGCTCGGATCCTGTTATAACCCAGTGTTTTCGTAATCTAGGTGATCCAAATAAGACGCTGGTATACTTAGTTTGATTTCGAAAAAAAACAATTTTTGGTGAAAAAATTCGATACGGGGGGTATACCCGAAAAATGAAAAAACCCAAACTTTGAAGGTCGATATCTCGGCTTCTATGGGAGCTATCGGGAAAATTCCAACGGTTTTGTCTAAATTTTGTCATTCTAAATCCAACGAGACCATCCGCAAGGTCGTAGCTCTTACGATAGCCGATATATGGCATTTTTGATACCCATTTTTTGCCTCAAAAACGGATGTCGAAAACGACTTTTTCAGGATTTTCAAAGTGCTCTCATTCCCTTAGTTCTGCTCGGATCCTGTTATAACCCGGTGTTTTCGTAATCTAGGTGATCCAAATAAGACGCTGGTATACTTAGTTTGATTTCGAAAAAAATCAATTTTTGGTGAAAAATTCGATACGGGGGGGTATACCCGAAAAATGAAAAAACTCAAACTTTGAAGGTCGATATCTCAGCTTCTATGGGAGCTATCAAAAAAATTCCAACGGGTTTGTCTTAGTTTCGTCATTCTGAATCCAACGAGACCATCCGCAAGCTCGTAGCTCTTACGATAGCCGAGATATGGCATTTTTGATGCCCATTTTTGGCCTCAAAAACGGACGTCGAAAACGACTTTTTCAGGATTTTCAAAGTGCTCTCATTCCCTTAGTTCTGCTCGGATCCTGTTATAACCCGGTGTTTTCGTAATCTAGGTGATCCAAATAAGACGCTGGTATACTTAGTTTGATTTCGAAAAAAATCAATTTTTGGTGAAAAATTCGATACGGGGGGGGTATACCCGAAAAATGAAAAAACCCAAACTTTGAAGGTCAATATCTCGGCTTCTATGGGAGCTATCGGGAAAATTCCAACGGTTTTGCCTTAGTTTTGTCATTCTGAATCCAACGAGACCATCCGCAAGGTCGTAGCTCTTACGATAGCCGAGATATGGCATTTTTGATGCCCATTTTTGGCCTCAAAAACGGACGTCGATAACGACTTTTTCAGGATTTTCAAAGTGCTCTCATTCCCTTAGTTCTGCTCGGATCCTGTTATAACCCGGTGTTTTCGTAATCTAGGTGATCCAAATAAGACGCTGGTATACTTAGTTTGATTTCGAAAAAAATCAATTTTTGGTGAAAAAATTTGATACGGGGGGGTATACCCGAAAAATGAAAAAACCCAAACTTTGAAGGTCGATATCTCGGCTTCTATGGGAGCTATCGGGAAAATTCCAACGGTTTTGTCTTAGTTTCGTCGATCTAAAACCAACGAGACCATCCGCAAGGTCGTAGCTCTTACGATAGCCGAGATATGGCATTTTTGATGCCCATTTTTGGCCTCAAAAACGGACGTCGAAAACGATTTTTTCAGGATTTTCAAAGTGCTCTCATTCCCTTAGTTCTGCTCGGATCCTGTTATAACCCGGTGTTTTCGTAATCTAGGTGATCCAAATAAGACGCTGGTATACTTAGTTTGATTTCGACAAAAAACAATTTTTGGTGAAAAAATTTGATACGGGGGGGGTATACCAGAAAAATGAAAAAATCCAAACTTTGAAGGTCGATATCTCGGCTTCTATGGGAGCTATCGGGAAAATTCCAACGGTTTTGTCTAAATTTCGTCATTCTAAATCCAACGAGGCCATCCGCAAGGTCGTAGCTCTTACGATAGCCGAGATATGGCATTTTTGATACCCATTTTTTGCCTCAAAAACGGATGTCGAAAACGACTTTTTCAGGATTTTCAAAGTGCTCTCATTCCCTTAGTTCTGCTCGGATCCTATTATAACCCGGTGTTTTCGTAATCTAGGTGATCCAAATAAGACGCTGGTATACTTAGTTTGATTTCGAAAAAAAACAATTTTTGGTGAAAAAATTTGATACGGGGGTGTATACCAGAAAAATGAAAAAATCCAAACTTTGAAGGTCGATATCTCGGCTTCTATGGGAGCTATCGGGAAAATTCCAACGGTTTTGTCTTAGTTTCGTCATTCTGAATCCAACGAGACCATCCGCAAGGTCGTAGCTCTTACGATAGCCGAGATATGGCATTTTTGATGCCCATTTTTGGCCTCAAAAACGGACGTCGAAAACGACTTTTTCAGGATTTTCAAAGTGCTCTCATTCCCTTAGTTCTGCTCGGATCCTGTTATAACCCGGTGTTTTCGTAATCTAGGTGATCCAAATAAGACGCTGGTATACTTAGTTTGATTTCGAAAAAAATCAATTTTTGGTGAAAAATTCGATACGGGGGGGTATACCCGAAAAATGAAAAAACCCAAACTTTGAAGGTCGATATCTCGGCTTCTATGGGAGCTATCAGGAAAATTCTAACGGTTTTGTCTTAGTTTCGTCATTCTGAATTCAACGAGACCATCCGCAAGGTCGTAGCTCTTACGATAGCCGAGATATGGCATTTTTGATGCCCATTTTTGGCCTCAAAAACGGACGTCGAAAACGACTTTTTCAGAATTTTCAAAGTGCTCTCATTCCCTTAGTTCTGCTCGGATCCTGTTATAACCTGGTGTTTTCGTAATCTAGGTGATCCAAATAAGACGCTGGTATACTTAGTTTGATTTCGAAAAAAATCAATTTTTGGTGAAAAAATTTGATACGGGGGGGTATACCCGAAAAATGAAAAAACCCAAACTTTGAAGGTCGATATCTCGGCTTCTATGGGAGCTATCAGGAAAATTCCAACGGTTTTGTCTTAGTTTCGTCATTCCGAATCCAACGAGACCATCCGCAAGGTCGTAGCTCTTACGATAGCCGAGATATGGCATTTTTGATGCCCATATTTGGCCTCAAACACGGACGTCGAAAACGACTTTTTCAGGATTTTCAAAGTGCTCTCATTCCCTTAGTTCTGCTCGGATCCTGTTATAACCCGGTGTTTTCGTAATCTAGGTGATCCAAATAAGACGCTGGTATACTTAGTTTGATTTCGAAAAAAATCAATTTTTGGTGAAAAATTCGATACGGGGGGGTATACCCGAAAAATGAAAAAACCCAAACTTTGAAGGTCGATATCTCGGCTTCTATGGGAGCTATCGGGAAAATTCCAACGGTTTTGTCTTAGTTTCGTCATTCTGAATCCAACGAGACCATCCGCAAGGTCGTAGCTCTTACGATAGCCGAGATATGGCATTTTTGATGCCCATTTTTGGCCTCAAAAACGGACGTCGAAAACGACTTTTTCAGGATTTTCAAAGTGCTCTCATTCCCTTAGTTCTGCTCGGATCCTGTTATAACCCGGTGTTTTCGTAATCTAGGTGATCCAAATAAGACGCTGGTATACTTAGTTTGATTTCGAAAAAAATCAATTTTTGGTGAAAAATTCGATACGGGGGGGTATACCCGAAAAATGAAAAAACCCAAACTTTGAAGGTCGATATCTCGGCTTCTATGGGAGCTATCAGGAAAATTCTAACGGTTTTGTCTTAGTTTCGTCATTCTGAATTCAACGAGACCATCCGCAAGGTCGTAGCTCTTACGATAGCCGAGATATGGCATTTTTGATACCCATTTTTTGCCTCAAAAACGGACGTCAAAAACGACTTTTTCAGGATTTTCAAAGTGCTCTCATTCCCTTAGTTCTGCTCGGATCCTGTTATAACCCGGTGTTTTCGTAATCTAGGTGATCCAAATAAGACGCTGGTATACTTAGTTTGATTTCGAAAAAAATCAATTTTTGGTGAAAAAATTTGATACGGGGGGGTATACCCGAAAAATGAAAAAACCCAAACTTTGAAGGTCGATATCTCGGCTTCTATGGGAGCTATCGGGAAAATTCCAACGGTTTTGTCTTAGTTTCGTCATTCTGAATCCAACGAGACCATCCGCAAGGTCGTAGCTCTTACGATAGCCGAGATATGGCATTTTTGATGCCCATTTTTGGCCTCAAAAACGGACGTCGAAAACGACTTTTTCAGAATTTTCAAAGTGCTCTCATTCCCTTAGTTCTGCTCGGATCCTGTTATAACCCGGTGTTTTCGTAATCTAGGTGATCCAAATAAGACGCTGGTATACTTAGTTTGATTTCGAAAAAAATCAATTTTTGGTGAAAAAATTTGATACGGGGGGGTATACCCGAAAAATGAAAAAACCCAAACTTTGAAGGTCGATATCTCGGCTTCTATGGGAGCTATCGGGAAAATTCCAACGGTTTTGTCTTAGTTTCGTCATTCTGAATCCAACGAGACCATCCGCAAGGTCGTAGCTCTTACGATAGCCGAGATATGGCATTTTTGATGCCCATTTTTGGCCTCAAAAACGGACGTCGAAAACGACTTTTTCAGGATTTTCAAAGTGCTCTCATTCCCTTAGTTCTGCTCGGATCCTGTTATAACCCGGTGTTTTCGTAATCTAGGTGATCCAAATAAGACGCTGGTATACTTAGTTTGATTTCGAAAAAAATCAATTTTTGGTGAAAAAATTTGATACGGGGGGGTATACCCGAAAAATGAAAAAACCCAAACTTTGAAGGTCGATATCTCGGCTTCTATGGGAGCTATCGGGAAAATTCCAACGGTTTTGTCTTAGTTTCGTCATTCTGAATCCAACGAGACCATCCGCAAGGTCGTAGCTCTTACGATAGCCGAGATATGGCATTTTTGATGCCCATTTTTGGCCTCAAAAACGGACGTCGAAAACGACTTTTTCAGGATTTTCAAAGTGCTCTCATTCCCTTAGTTCTGCTCGGATCCTGTTATAACCCGGTGTTTTCGTAATCTAGGTGATCCAAATAAGACGCTGGTATACTTAGTTTGATTTCGAAAAAAATCAATTTTTGGTGAAAAATTCGATACGGGGGGGTATACCCGAAAAATGAAAAAACTTAAACTTTGAAGGTCGATATCTCGGCTTCTATGGGAGCTATCGGGAAAATTCCAACGGTTTTGTCTTAGTTTCGTCATTCTAAATCCAACGAGACCATCCGCAAGGTCGTAGCTCTTACGATAGCCGAGATATGGCATTTTTGATACCCATTTTTTGCCTCAAAAACGGACGTCGAAAACGACTTTTTCAGGATTTTCAAAGTGCTCTCATTCCTTTAGTTCTGCTCAGATCCTGTTATAACCCGGTGTTTTCGTAATCTAGGTGATCCAAATAAGACGCTGGTATACTTAGTTTGATTTCGAAAAAAATCAATTTTTGGTGAAAAAATTTGATACGGGGGGGTATACCCGAAAAATGAAAAAACCCAAACTTTGAAGGTCGATATCTCGGCTTCTATGGGAGCTATCAGGAAAATTCCAACGGTTTTGTCTTAGTTTCGTCATTCTGAATCCAACGAGACCATCCGCAAGGTCGTAGCTCTTACGATAGCCGAGATATGGCATTTTTGATGCCCATATTTGGCCTCAAAAACGGACGTCGAAAACGACTTTTTCAGGATTTTCAAAGTGCTCTCATTCCCTTAGTTCTGCTCGGATTTTGTTATAACCCGGTGTTTTCGTAATCTAGGTGATCCAAATAAGACGCTGGTATACTTAGTTTGATTTCGAAAAAAATCAATTTTTGGTGAAAAAATTTGATACGGGGGGGTATACCCGAAAAATGAAAAAACCCAAACTTTGAAGGTCGATATCTCGGCTTCTATGGGAGCTATCGGGAAAATTCCAACGGTTTTGTCTTAGTTTCGTCATTCTGAATCCAACGAGACCATCCGCAAGGTCGTAGCTCTTACGATAGCCGAGATATGGCATTTTTGATGCCCATTTTTGGCCTCAAAAACGGACGTCGAAAACGACTTTTTCAGGATTTTCAAAGTGCTCTTATTCCCTTAGTTCTGCTCGGATCCTGTTATAACCCGGTGTTTTCGTAATCTAGGTGATCCAAATAAGACGCTGGTATACTTAGTTTGATTTCGAAAAAAATCAATTTTTGGTGAAAAAATTTGATACGGGGGGGTATACCCGAAAAATGAAAAAACCCAAACTTTGAAGGTCGATATCTCGGCTTCTATGGGAGCTATCGGGAAAATTCCAACGGTTTTGTCTTAGTTTCGTCATTCTGAATCCAACGAGACCATCCGCAAGGTCGTAGCTCTTACGATAGCCGAGATATGGCATTTTTGATGCCCATTTTTGGCCTCAAAAACGGACGTCGAAAACGACTTTTTCAGGATTTTCAAAGTGCTCTCATTCCCTTAGTTCTGCTCGGATCCTGTTATAACCCGGTGTTTTCGTAATCTAGGTGATCCAAATAAGACGCTGGTATACTTAGTTTGATTTCGAAAAAAATCAATTTTTGGTGAAAAATTCGATACGGGGGGGTATACCCGAAAAATGAAAAAACTTAAACTTTGAAGGTCGATATCTCGGCTTCTATGGGAGCTATCGGGAAAATTCCAACGGTTTTGTCTAAGTTTCGTCATTCTAAATCCAACGAGACCATCCGCAAGGTCGTAGCTCTTACGATAGCCGAGATATGGCATTTTTGATACCCATTTTTTGCCTCAAAAACGGACGTCGAAAACGACTTTTTCAGGATTTTCAAAGTGCTCTCATTCCCTTAGTTCTGCTCGGATCCTGTTATAACCCGGTGTTTTCGTAATCTAGGTGATCCAAATAAGACGCTGGTATACTTAGTTAGATTTCGAAAAAAATCAATTTTTGGTGAAAAAATTTGATACGGGGGGGTATACCCGAAAAATGAAAAAACCCAAACTTTGAAGGTCGATATCTCGGCTTCTATGGGAGCTATCGGGAAAATTCCAACGGTTTTGTCTTAGTTTCGTTATTCTGAATCCAACGAGACCATCCGCAAGGTCGTAGCTCTTACGATAGCCGAGATATGGCATTTTTAAAGCCCATTTTTGGCCTCAAAAACGGACGTCGAAAACGACTTTTTCAGGATTTTCAAAGTGCTCTTATTCCCTTAGTTCTGCTCGGATCCTGTTATAACCCGGTGTTTTCGTAATCTAGGTGATCCAAATAAGACGCTGGTATACTTAGTTTGATTTCGAAAAAAATCAATTTTTGGTGAAAAAATTTGATACGGGGGGGTATACCCGAAAAATGAAAAAACCCAAACTTTGAAGGTCGATATCTCGGCTTCTATGGGAGCTATCGGGAAAATTCCAACGGTTTTGTCTTAGTTTCGTCATTCTGAATCCAACGAGACCATCCGCAAGGTCGTAGCTCTTACGATAGCCGAGATATGCCATTTTTGATGCCCATTTTTGGCCTCAAAAACGGACGTCGAAAACGACTTTTTCAGAATTTTCAAAGTGCTCTCATTCCCTTAGTTCTGCTCGGATCCTGTTATAACCCGGTGTTTTCGTAATCTAGGTGATCCAAATAAGACGCTGGTATACTTAGTTTGATTTCGAAAAAAATCACTTTTTGGTGAAAAAATTTGATACGGGGGGGTATACCCGAAAAATGAAAAAACCCAAACTTTGAAGGTCGATATCTCGGCTTCTATGGGAGCTATCGGGAAAATTCCAACGGTTTTGTCTTAGTTTCGTCATTCTGAATCCAACGAGACCATCCGCAAGGTCGTAGCTCTTACGATAGCCGAGATATGGCATTTTTGATGCCCATATTTGGCCTCAAAAACGGACGTCGAAAACGACTTTTTCAGGATTTTCAAAGTGCTCTCATTCCCTTAGTTCTGCTCGGATCCTGTTATAACCCGGTGTTTTCGTAATCTAGGTGATCCAAATAAGACGCTGGTATACTTAGTTTGATTTCGACAAAAAACAATTTTTGGTGAAAAAATTTGATACGGGGGGGTATACCCGAAAAATGAAAAAACCCAAACTTTGAAGGTCGATATCTCGGCTTCTATGGGAGCTATCGGGAAAATTCCAACGGTTTTGTCTTAGTTTCGTCATTCTGAATCCAACGAGACCATCCGCAAGGTCGTAGCTCTTACGATAGCCGAGATATGGCATTTTTGATGCCCATTTTTGGCCTCAAAAACGGACGTCGAAAACGACTTTTTCAGGATTTTCAAAGTGCTCTCATTCCCTTAGTTCTGCTCGGATCCTGTTAAAACCCGGTGTTTTCGTAATCTAGGTGATCCAAATAAGACGCTGGTATACTTAGTTTGATTTCGAAAAAAATCAATTTTTGGTGAAAAATTCGATACGGGGGGGTATACCCGAAAAATGAAAAAACCCAAACTTTGAAGGTCGATATCTCGGCTTCTATGGGAGCTATCGGGAAAATTCCAACGGTTTTGTCTTAGTTTCGTCATTCTGAATCCAACGAGACCATCCGCAAGGTCGTAGCTCTTACGATAGCCGAGATATGGCATTTTTAAAGCCCATTTTTGGCCTCAAAAACGGACGTCGAAAACGACTTTTTCAGGATTTTCAAAGTGCTCTCATTCCCTTAGTTCTGCTCGGATCCTGTTATAACCCGGTGTTTTCGTAATCTAGGTGATCCAAATAAGACGCTGGTATACTTAGTTTGATTTCGAAAAAAATCAATTTTTGGTGAAAAATTCGATACGGGGGGGTATACCAGAAAAATGAAAAAACTTAAACTTTGAAGGTCGATATCTCGGCTTCTGTGGGAGCTATCGGGAAAATTCCAACGGTTTTCTCTTAGTTTCGTCATTCTGAATCCAACGAGACCATCCGCAAGGTCGTAGCTCTTACGATAGACGAGATATGGCATTTTTGATGCCCATTTTTGGCCTCAAAAACGGACGTGGAAAACGATTTTTTCAGGATTTTCAAAGTGCTCTCATTCCCTTAGTTCTGCTCGGATCCTGTTATAACCCGATGTTTTCGTAATCTAGGTGATCCAAATAAGACGCTGGTATACTTAGTTTGATTTTGAAAAAAATCAATTTTTGGTGAAAAATTCGATACGGGGGGGTATACCCGAAAAATGAAAAAACCCAAATTTTGAAGGTCGATATCTCGGCTTCTATGGGAGCTATCGGGAAAATTTCAACGGTTTTGTCTAAGTTTCGTCATTCTAAATCCAACGAGACCATCCTCAAGGTCGTAGCTCTTACGATAGCCGAGATATGGCATTTTTGATACCCATTTTTTGCCTCAAAAACGGACGTCGAAAACGACTTTTTCAGGATTTTCAAAGTGCTCTCATTCCCTTAGTTCTGCTCGGATCCTGTTATAACCCGGTGTTTTCGTAATCTAGGTGATCCAAATAGGACGCTGGTATACTTAGTTTGATTTCGACAAAAATCAATTTTTGGTGAAAAATTCGATACGGGGGGGTATACCCGAAAAATAAAAAAACCCAAATTTTGAAGGTCGATATCTCGGCTTCTATGGGAGCTATCGGGAAAATTCCAACGGTTTTGTCTTAGTTTCGTCATTCTAAATCCAACGAGACCATCCGCAAGGTCGTAGCTCTTACGATAGCCGAGATATGGCATTTTTGATACCCATTTTTTGCCTCAAAAACGGACGTCAAAAACGACTTTTTCAGGATTTTCAAAGTGCTCTCATTCCCTTAGTTCTGCTCGGATCCTGTTATAACCCGGTGTTTTCGTAATCTAGGTGATCCAAATAAGACGCTGGTATACTTAGTTTGATTTCGAAAAAAATCAATTTTTGGTGAAAAAATTTGATACGGGGGGGTATACCCGAAAAATGAAAAAACCCAAACTTTGAAGGTTGATATCTCGGCTTCTATGGGAGCTATCGGGAAAATTCCAACGGTTTTGTCTTAGTTTCGTCATTCTGAATCCAACGAGACCATCCGCAAGGTCGTAGCTCTTACGATAGCCGAGATATGGCATTTTTGATGCCCATATTTGGCCTCAAAAACGGACGTCGAAAACGACTTTTTCAGGATTTTCAAAGTGCTCTCATTCCCTTAGTTCTGCTCGGATCCTGTTATAACCCGGTGTTTTCGTAATCTAGGTGATCCAAATAAGACGCTGGTATACTTAGT
This sequence comes from Anthonomus grandis grandis, assembly GCF_022605725.1. Taxonomy (NCBI): domain Eukaryota; kingdom Metazoa; phylum Arthropoda; class Insecta; order Coleoptera; family Curculionidae; genus Anthonomus; species Anthonomus grandis. The sequence continues at coordinate 32,556 of NW_026088530.1, forward strand.
TTGATTTCGAAAAAAATCAATTTTTGGTGAAAAAATTTGATACGGGGGGGTATACCCGAAAAATGAAAAAACCCAAACTTTGAAGGTCGATATCTCGGCTTCTATGGGAGCTATCGGGAAAATTCCAACGGTTTTGTCTTAGTTTCGTCATTCTGAATCCAACGAGACCATCCGCAAGGTCGTAGCTCTTACGATAGCCGAGATATGGCATTTTTGATGCCCATTTTTGGCCTCAAAAACGGACGTCGAAAACGACTTTTTCAGGATTTTCAAAGTGCTCTCATTCCCTTAGTTCTGCTCGGATCCTGTTATAACCCGGTGTTTTCGTAATCTAGGTGATCCAAATAAGACGCTGGTATACTTAGTTAGATTTCGAAAAAAATCAATTTTTGGTGAAAAAATTTGATACGGGGGGGTATACCCGAAAAATGAAAAAACCCAAACTTTGAAGGTCGATATCTCGGCTTCTATGGGAGCTATCGGGAAAATTCCAACGGTTTTGTCTTAGTTTCGTCATTCTGAATCCAACGAGACCATCCGCAAGGTCGTAGCTCTTACGATAGCCGAGATATGCCATTTTTGATGCCCATTTTTGGCCTCAAAAACGGACGTCGAAAACGACTTTTTCAGAATTTTCAAAGTGCTCTCATTCCCTTAGTTCTGCTCGGATCCTGTTATAACCCGGTGTTTTCGTAATCTAGGTGATCCAAATAAGACGCTGGTATACTTAGTTTGATTTCGAAAAAAATCACTTTTTGGTGAAAAAATTTGATACGGGGGGGTATACCCGAAAAATGAAAAAACCCAAACTTTGAAGGTCGATATCTCGGCTTCTATGGGAGCTATCGGGAAAATTCCAACGGTTTTGTCTTAGTTTCGTCATTCTGAATCCAACGAGACCATCCGCAAGGTCGTAGCTCTTACGATAGCCGAGATATGGCATTTTTGATGCCCATATTTGGCCTCAAAAACGGACGTCGAAAACGACTTTTTCAGGATTTTCAAAGTGCTCTCATTCCCTTAGTTCTGCTCGGATCCTGTTATAACCCGGTGTTTTCGTAATCTAGGTGATCCAAATAAGACGCTGGTATACTTAGTTTGATTTCGACAAAAAACAATTTTTGGTGAAAAAATTTGATACGGGGGGGTATACCAGAAAAATGAAAAAACCCAAACTTTGAAGGTCGATATCTCGGCTTCTATGGGAGCTATCGGGAAAATTCCAACGGTTTTGTCTTAGTTTCGTCATTCTGAATCCAACGAGACCATCCGCAAGGTCGTAGCTCTTACGATAGCCGAGATATGGCATTTTTGATGCCCATTTTTGGCCTCAAAAACGGACGTCGAAAACGACTTTTTCAGGATTTTCAAAGTGCTCTTATTCCCTTAGTTCTGCTCGGATCCTGTTATAACCCGGTGTTTTCGTAATCTAGGTGATCCAAATAAGACGCTGGTATACTTAGTTTGATTTCGAAAAAAATCAATTTTTGGTGAAAAAATTTGATACGGGGGGGTATACCCGAAAAATGAAAAAACCCAAACTTTGAAGGTCGATATCTCGGCTTCTATGGGAGCTATCGGGAAAATTCCAACGGTTTTGTCTTAGTTTCGTCATTCTGAATCCAACGAGACCATCCGCAAGGTCGTAGCTCTTACGATAGCCGAGATATGCCATTTTTGATGCCCATTTTTGGCCTCAAAAACGGACGTCGAAAACGACTTTTTCAGAATTTTCAAAGTGCTCTCATTCCCTTAGTTCTGCTCGGATCCTGTTATAACCCGGTGTTTTCGTAATCTAGGTGATCCAAATAAGACGCTGGTATGCTTAGTTTGATTTCGAAAAAAATCACTTTTTGGTGAAAAAATTTGATACGGGGGGGTATACCCGAAAAATGAAAAAACCCAAACTTTGAAGGTCGATATCTCGGCTTCTATGGGAGCTATCGGGAAAATTCCAACGGTTTTGTCTTAGTTTCGTCATTCTGAATCCAACGAGACCATCCGCAAGGTCGTAGCTCTTACGATAGCCGAGATATGGCATTTTTGATGCCCATATTTGGCCTCAAAAACGGACGTCGAAAACGACTTTTTCAGGATTTTCAAAGTGCTCTCATTCCCTTAGTTCTGCTCGGATCCTGTTATAACCCGGTGTTTTCGTAATCTAGGTGATCCAAATAAGACGCTGGTATACTTAGTTTGATTTCGAAAAAAATCAATTTTTGGTGAAAAAATTTGATACGGGGGGGTATACCCGAAAAATGAAAAAACCCAAACTTTGAAGGTCGATATCTCGGCTTCTATGGGAGCTATCGGGAAAATTCCAACGGTTTTGTCTTAGTTTCGTCATTCTGAATTCAACGAGACCATCCGCAAGGTCGTAGCTCTTACGATAGCCGAGATATGGCATTTTTGATGCCCATTTTTGGCCTCAAAAACGGACGTCGAAAACGACTTTTTCAGGATTTTCAAAGTGCTCTTATTCCCTTAGTTCTGCTCGGATCCTGTTATAACCCGGTGTTTTCGTAATCTAGGTGATCCAAATAAGACGCTGGTATACTTAGTTTGATTTCGAAAAAAATCAATTTTTGGTGAAAAATTCGATACGGGGGGGTATACCCGAAAAATGAAAAAACCCAAACTTTGAAGGTCGATATCTCGGCTTCTATGGGAGCTATCGAAAAAATTCCAACGGGTTTGTCTTAGTTTCGTCATTCTGAATCCAACGAGACCATCCTCAAGGTCGTAGCTCTTACGATAGCCGAGATATGACATTTTTGATGACCATTTTTGGCCTCAAAAACGGACGTCGAAAACGACTTTTTCAGGATTTTCAAAGTGCTCTCATTCCCTTAGTTCTGCTCGGATCCTGTTATAACCCGGTGTTTTCGTAATCTAGGTGATCCAAATAAGACGCTGGTATACTTAGTTTGATTTTGAAAAAAAACAATTTTTGGTGAAAAAATTTGATACGGGGGGGTATACCAGAAAAATGAAAAAATCCAAACTTTGAAAGTCGATATCTCGGCTTCTGTGGGAGCTATCGGGAAAATTCCAACGGTTTTCTCTTAGTTTCGTCATTCTGAATCCAACGAGACCATCCGCAAGGTCGTAGCTCTTACGATAGACGAGATATGACATTTTTGATGACCATTTTTGGCCTCAAAAACGGACGTGGAAAACGATTTTTTCAGGATTTTCAAAGTGCTCTCATTCCCTTAGTTCTGCTCGGATCCTGTTATAACCCGATGTTTTCGTAATCTAGGTGATCCAAATAAGACGCTGGTATACTTAGTTTGATTTTGAAAAAAATCAATTTTTGGTGAAAAATTCGATACGGGGGGTATACCCGAAAAATGAAAAAACCCAAATTTTGAAGGTCGATATCTCGGCTTCTATGGGAGCTATCGGGAAAATTTCAACGGATTTGTCTAAGTTTCGTCATTCTAAATCCAACGAGACCATCCTCAAGGTCGTAGCTCTTACCGGAGTAATGTTAGCAACGGAATACCAGCAACGGCGGTTGCCGGGTGGTCACGAGTCGCGCGCGATGTCGAAGCGGCGCTTATGAAAATTGATAGTTTATTCAACACATGCAAAACTTTAGATGCATTATAACTTCCATTAGATGCATTTTCTCAACGCAAAAAATTCCTCTTTACTAAAATTGTTATGTTACGGCACAATTAAAAAAATTATGAAAAATTTTATCGGAAAAAAATTATTTTAAATTCGATATAAGTCGTTTAAAAAGCAAAAAAACACCGTTGTTATGGTCGCAATTTGAGGATTTTTTTAGGGATGACAACTCAATATCTCTACTAACTTACTGGATATACCGTTTGAGAAAGTCAACCAATTTTAAAAAACTATAACGTTTTTACTATGATAAAAGAATAGACCAAATTCGGTATTTTCGACATTTGAAGGGTAAAAAAACACCGTTGCTACGGGTAAAAAATTATGATTTTTTTAAGAATGATAATAGAGTACCTATAGATACTTACTATATAAGTCGTTTGAAAAAGCCGACGTATTTTAAAAAACTACAATTTTTTTTGGTTCGATAAAATAATGGACCAAATTCGGTATTTTCGACATTTGAAGGGTAAAAAAACACCGTTGCTACGGGTAAAAAATTATGATTTTTTTAAGAATGATAACAGAGTATCTATAGATACTTACTATATAAGTCGTTTGAAAAAGCCGACGTATTTTAAAAAACTAAAATTTTTTTAGTTCGATAAAATAATAGACCAAATTCGGTATTTTCGACATTTGAAGGGTAAAAAACCACCGTTGCTACGGGTAAAAAAATATGATTTTTTTAAGAATGATATTAGAGTATCTATAGATACTTACTATATAAGTCGTTTGAAAAAGCCGACGTATTTTAAAAAACTACAATTTTTTTAGTTCGATAAAATAATAGACCAAATTCGGTATTTTCGACATTTGAAGGGTAAAAAACCACTGTTGCTACGGGTAAAAAATTATGATTTTTTTAAGAATGATATTAGAGTATCTATAGATACTTACTATATAAGTCGTTTGAAAAAGCCGACGTATTTTAAAAAACTACAATTTTTTTAGTTCGATAAAAGAATAGTCCAAATTCGGTATTTTCGACATTTGAGGGGTAAAAAAACACCGTTGCTACGGGTAAAAAAATATGATTTTTTTAAGAATGATATTAGAGTATCTATAGATACTTACTATATAAGTCGTTTGAAAAAGCCGACGTATTTTAAAAAACTAAAATTTTTTTAGTTTGATAAAAGAATAGTCCAAATTCGGTATTTTCGACATTTGAAGGGTAAAAAAACACCGTTGCTACGGGTAAAAAATTATGATTTTTTTAAGAATGATAGTAGAGTACCTATAGATACTTACTATATATGTCGTTTGAAAAAGCCGACGTATTTTAAAAAACTAGAATTTTTTTAGTTCGATAAAAGAATAGTCCAAATTCGGTATTTTCGACATTTGAGGGGTAAAAAAACACCGTTGCTACGGGTAAAAAATTATGATTTTTTTAAGAATGATAATAGAGTACCTATAGATACTTACTATATAAGTCGTTTGAAAAAGCCGACGTATTTTAAAAAACTACAATTTTTTTAGTTCGATAAAATAATAGACCAAATTCGGTATTTTCGACATTTGAAGGGTAAAAAAACACCGTTGCTACGGGTAAAAAATTATGATTTTTTTAAGAATGATAACAGAGTATCTATAGATACTTACTATATGAGTCGTTTGAAAAAGCCGACGTATTTTAAGAAACTAGAATTTTTTTAGTTTGATAAAAGAATTGACCAAATTCGGTATTTTCGACATTTGAGGGGTAAAAAAACACCTTTGCTACGGGTAAAAAATTATGATTTTTTTAAGAATGATAATAGAGTACCTATAGATACTTACTATATATGTCGTTTGAAAAAGCCGACGTATTTTAAAAAACTAGAATTTTTTAAGTTTGATAAAAGAATAGACCAAATTCGGTATATTTGACAATTGGAGGGTAAAAAAGGATAGGGATGAAAAAATTAGATTTTTTTTAGGGATAATAACACAATATTTATAGATGCTTTCTATGAATACCGTTTGAGTAACACGACATAATTTAAAAAACTAGAATTAATTTCATCAGATGAAAAAACACACCTATTTTGATATATTTAGCACTTTAAGGTATAAAACATCTTTGCTCCAGGTATAATTTTCTGTATAGAAAGTTTAATTTTCTTTTTGAGTTTTTTTATTAAACTTGCAAAGTTTACCCACTTTGTCCAGAACTTGTATTATGCGGTTTATTAGAAGAGAAATAAATATAGGACAGGACGAAGGTTAAAAAAACAGCATTCGCTTCTTTGAAATATAGGCGCTTATACGCGGATCGTTCAGATTTGTTAAAAAGTTATTGCAATCGTGTGTGCGAGAAGGAGATAACTAATACATTTGCATCAGGTTTAAGCGTTTGCATAAGGGCATCGCGTTTGTCGGTACACCTAAGGATGCCGACGCAAGTGTTCGTTAGGGCTATTCTTAAAGTAATGCTTTATTCTTACTTTATTTTTTTTATTTGAGTAAATTTGTTTTATTTTTCTTTATTTTTCAATATTTATTCCCTTATTTTTTAGATACTAACCATTAATTTAATATATTACTACCCGTTTTAAGTTCTATTTGTATCTTTTACTAATTTTTCCATTTATATAATTATTAATTTTTAGAGAATAGCCCTTTTAAAAAAATACTATTTTTAAGAATATAATAATTTAAAATTTTTTCTTGATATTTTTCTGAGGAGTGAGGGACATTTGCTTTTAGGAATAAAATTAATCTCTATTTTTAGTCTTGTCTGAGACTTCTTAACGTTGAGACAAAATATTGCCTTCTATACATATTGGTCAATACTGTGATTTTTGCTGTGGAAAATTACGGGTATACTGGTGAGCTCTGTATCAACGTTTCACTATAAGTATAAGTGTTAGTTTTCTCGTCGGCTTTCTTTTACTTGGGTTGACTTTAAATTGTTTTCTTTTAAGTTTGCTTTAATAATTTAAATTTCTATTTTAAATGGGTGGAAAAAAAGCAAATCCTGCAAGATTAGCTAATTTTTTTAATGAAAGATCAATAAGTTATCAGGAGGCTCTAGGTTTAAACATAAATGACGATATTTTAGGTGATGCAGCGATTATTTCATATGGAGCAAGTTGTTACGAATTTCGACGTAACGTGCAGCGTTACTTAAAAAAGAATAGCTGTAATATTCGGTCCTTGTTTACTAATAATAGTGAGTCAATTATTTTATGCAAAAAAAAAATTAAAAAATACAAACATATTCAGTTAAAAAATGAATTTAATATTAAAGATAAAGAAAGCCTGACAGATGATGAATTAGATATTTCAGATACCTTTGGTAGTTTATTTAATAAGAAAGAAAAAGTGTCTAATAGCCTATTACCTCATGGTTCAATTAATGTTTACGTGAAAGGCCAAAGTCCTACAGAAAAAAGAAAATTTTTATATAATAAGTGTAATGATTTTGAAGGCTCTTTTGAGGTAACTATAGCAGAATTTAAGGAGCTTATAAATTTTGATTTTGGAACTAGTACTATTAAATTTATAGAGGGTCAGTACGTTTATTATTTGAAGGAAAGAATAAAAGAAGTTAATAATACTTGTTTGTTTTATGTAAAATCGTATCGCATTACAAAAACACGCATAACAGTTTATGGTTATTGTGGCCATTATTATTGTAAAACTTTTAAACTTATTTGTCATTTAGGAAAAAATAAGGAAGAGTGCTCGAATTATATTTTTAATGTGTTTAGTTCGAATTTTAATTATAGACACGCTAATAATTTGACTAGGCAAGTAAGGGGTGTTGAAAGAACTTTATTAGGGAATCATTTTAGGGATAAGACTCCTTTACAAATGAGAATGAAAAATGTTTTAAAGCCCAACGTCACTTTAAATTTAACAAAAAATTTGCAGACAATTAAATCTGATGGGGTCTATAAAAATATTAAGGCGGAATTTTTATCACGACTTGATCGTGATTCTGACGATCGTTTTGACATGCACTTAATGGGTAGGGATCATCGGGAGTATATTCAGTTTACTGGGGAACCATTTACTGTATATATTTTTAGCAAAGAGCAAAATGACTTAATATTATCCGCTCTTCGAAAATCCAATAATAGAAAGGTCACTTTACATTTAGATGCTACTGGTAGTGTTGTCCGCCAACCTACTTATGTTTCAGATAGCAAAGCGAGTTTTTTTGAGAAAAGAATTTTGTATTATACAGGAGTAGTAAGAGTAGGGTCCCCTAAAGAGGGAAATCAATGCGTATCTCCAGTTCTTGAAATGATTTCATCCCAGCATGATCATGTAACAATTGCTAACTGGCTTAATAAATTTAAATTTTTTTGGGATAAATATAGCGGAAAGTGGCCAATTTTTGATAGAGTCGTAACTGATTTTTCTTTAGCAGAAATTCATGCGGTATGTTCATCATTTAATGAAATGAGTTTATTACGGTATCTAAATGATTTTTGTTTTAATTATGTTTATAATAAAAAAGTCAATAGTCAAATTACTCCTATTCAGATTTGTTGTGCACACATGATGAAAATTTTCTCAAATGTAATTAATAAACATTTTAGTCAGTATAATATTAAAGTCTTTTTAAAGGAAACTGTTGCTGCTGCTTCTATTGTTTCAAATATTAAAGATCTCGAGCAGTGGTTTAGGTATTTGGTAATATTATTAGATTCTAAATTTGATTCTCTTTCTGTTAACTTTGCTGAACAAAAGCTGTTGGAATTCAATGCTTCTCTAAATATAAAACAACTATTGCCTCAAAATAATGATTTGGAAAATAATTCAACAGAATCACAAAAAACTACCCAATCAAAAAACTCCACATTTTTTGAAAATTCCTTATTTTATTTAAGATTTATTGCAATTCGAGAAACAGTTAATCTACAAATATGCAATGTCGGTGTTAGTAATTTAAATAAATTTTTTAATCCGACATTTTTAACATATATTATTCAACATTACTTTTCTTACCTACCTCTATGGTCATCTCTTCTTATTGGAGAGCGTTCTAGCAATGCCTTAGTAGAAAATTATTTTAACTACTTAAAAAATGATATTTTGCATAAAGACCTTCGAAAAAAACCAAGTAGATTTTGTAGAAATGTTCGAGAATATGTATTGTCCTGCCATAAGACTATAATGTTAGGAATAAATCGAAAATCTTGCGCTGTAAATAAAAGAAGAATTGAAATACCTGATGAAACATGGTGCAAGCGTGTTCGTAGGGAAGGTTCATACTATAAAGCATCAGGAAGTAGAAAAATACTAAGCCTTAAACAGTTCTCACATACACACATGAATTTTATACATTTATCATTTTTTTCTAATGGTTTAGTTGATCAGATTGACTATTATAATCAAACGCTTCAAAATAATAATAATGAATTTATGGTTGCTAAATTTTCTAGTAGTAGGTTTAGGGGCATTAATATTTTAAATTCTTCTTCTTTTCACTGCCTTCATTCTAGTTCTATATTAAAAAAAAAAACAACGGATCTTTGGTTAGATAATTTTGTTATTGACTTAATCTTAGAAAAAATTACACAAATGAGAGGCAATAGAGTTTTAGTTTTGTCTTGGTATGAGGGGACTGCAATTTATCCGCAAAATAATGGTTCGTCCAAAGCTTATCCAAGTATGCCAGATTTGAAAGAAGCTAAAGAACTAATTATTCCTGTTAACCAACATGGAAATCATTGGACATTAGTGTATGTTAATTTTGAGAACCATATTTACCGTTATTATAACTCGGCGGCTCCTAAAAGCGAATATTGTAGGCAAAAAGATGTTATAACCCATAAAGAATTATTTGAACAATTTATAAAGAAACATAATAAAATGTATCCATGTTCTAAAAAGCCAGAAAGTTATTCTATTGAAATGCCAACTATCCCATATCAATCAGACAGTTTTAATTGTGGAGTTTTTATTATTTATTTTGGAAATAATTTAATTAATCAGAGAGCAGTTGAAAATGCATTTGATCCTAATGCATTTAGAATATTTTTACAAAAATTTATTTTAGGAAACTCGGATGATGTAAGAAGTCTTTGCGTAAAATGTGGAGTTTGCACCGATAACGAAACTGAAGGAGTATCTATTTTTTGTGAAATGTGTAACAGATGGTGGCACAAACTTTGTTTATTAGCAATTGATCATTCATTTATAGAACCACCACATTTTATTTGTTTATTGTGCACAAATTTTAAAAAAGAACAGCAAGAAGAAAATTAAAATGCAATATAATTAATTATTATGTGTTAAATATTCTCAAACATATTTTTATAATTTTTTTAATCCATTACAAGATTTGTTAGTATTCGTAACTTTTTAGTCCACACCAACTTAATTATATTACTAAATGTGCAATAATTTCATAAACTGTTACGTATTAGACTTCTTTGCGTGTACATAACTTATTCGTCTGTTAGATTTATTGGTTGGGATTGGCAAGGGTGTAGGGGAGGAGGGAGCCCTTTTGCGCCAATTGTTACTAGAATAATTAAATATATACACATGTATATAGGTTTATATTATTTCTGCGTTTCGAAATTGATTAAAATTAAAATATTTTTCGGTTTTTAAGACCTATAGGTAACTTACGCCCATTAGATTTATTGGCTGGGATTGGCAAGGGTGTAGGGGAGGAAGGAGCCCTTTTGCGCCAATCATTATTAGAGTAATTTAACATATACACATATATAAAGACATAGGTTTATATTCTTTCTGCGTTTCGAAACTGATTTGGGTTCAAATATTTTTCGCTTTTTAAGACCTGTAGGTAACTTACGCCTGTTACATTTATTGACTAGGATTGGCAAGGCTGTAGGGAAGAAGAGAGCCCTTTTTCGGTGCTTGCAATTAAACCATACTTTTATCAAATCACCAAACAAAGTATACTTTTAAAAATAAAATTTAAAGAAAAGTTACTGGAGTTGCTTTGAAAAAAACGTCATTTAAACGTATTAGTTCGATTCCCTGATGAATCATTTATGTAAATGTTGTTTCTATCCTCATCAGAAATTTATAGTATATTCCATAAGATTTTTACAATATTTGTCGAAATTATTTAAATTAATATTATAGCTTCTTTTATTAACTTTTTAAAATATTTTTGTGTTAGCTGTTTTGCGGGCCAGGCAAAATTTTTACCACATTCAATAATTTTTAAGATACCAACTAGGCAAAATGCCTGCTGACACAAAAATATAAAATACTTTTATCATAGAAAGACCACAACACATATGTATTCTATTCATATCAATACTTTTTATTCATGGCATATATGTTCACGTTCTATCGAAACTTTATTTTTCATGCTTATAAAATTTTCAACCTCTTTAAATCACATACGTATAGCTCCCAAAACTGTACGCACTATTTCTTTTTTTATCTTTTAAAACTTTCACTAGATATTGCCACTAAACTATTTTATTATATTATTTAGATTCTCGCCCTCGTAATACTTCTTATTTTCAATTAATCTTTCACTGGCCCGCCGGGGCTTCTGGTTGTGCAAGCGTACCACAGCATACCTATAAGTATATAATTACACCAAAATAAAAAGTTACGTTTTATTTGCTTCTAAACGAAAATATATTTTAATATAAGAATATAATCTATAGTTATATACCGGGAATCTGAAATAAAGTCTGGCCAAATTAACATGAAGTATATTTTTTGCGAATGATAACTTATTCTCTTAAAAGTGGGATGCTTAATTGTTTTTTAGTTTTCACCTTAGTAAATAGTGGGATAAATACGCCAACAAATCTAGCCGACCTCGTATCTTTAAGAATACAGTCAACAATATTTTAGACCTAATTTTAGACAACATTATATATCCTAATTCTGCAAGAATAATTGGGGTAACTATAATTCGTAGTCAAAAAGATTCGAACATCGAACAAAAATAAATATGTTTTTCTAAGCGTCGAATTATTCCTACGTTTACTAAATATTAAAATGATATTAAAATCACCCTATCTAATATTATGTTAAATGTAATAATATACTTATAATCGGTATGCATTAGCCTCTGCTCAACAACTCCACTCTCACCTTCTCGTGGTAAGCCCTGTTACGCCGAATTTTGCATAGTTCAACTTGATGCACACAAATTCATATTTCTTTTATTAATGCAAAATTCAGCTGACTAAGAGAGAAAGGGGGACCGAAAGTTCAATTTATGTATTGTATCTTAATATGCCTTATGAGGATCGGGAAGAAAGAATAATTTTTTTTGTAAACTCAAAACACTATAAACTTTTATACTAACATTTGGTCCTAACTCCTAACCATTTTCCCGACCTTCGTAAACCAGTTTATTTTTTCTTAACCAATAGATTATTACCTCTCTATACTCCCATGATCTAGCACTACTGCCAATCAACACCTTGCTGCAATATTCTGATGAGACCGCAGGAATAACTATATCTAATACAAAGTTTCATATTAAATATATGCACCAGTTATTAATCTACTCCTAGATGCATGGATCAAGACTGGAGGTCAGCCCTAGAAAGTGTCTTCCAAAAGGAAGAGTGTTCCACCTGGACATCTAAAATGAAAAGCCTCCAATCTCACATGGTTTGCCATTATTGGGCTTAATATATATAGTCTATATAGTCTAGTTATGTATGTAGTACTAATATGTAGGTATAGTTTTTGATCTTAGGTTCACCAGGGAACGCCAGGACCCAAGCTGGTTAGTTGTTCTGACTTGCTACTCGAAGAATCAGCTCTTCAGAACGATCAAGGTTTGGCTCTACCGGAATTGGCTCGGAATTGGCGGGAATTGGCCGGATTGGCTCTACCGGAATCTTGCGGATGGTCTCGTTGGATTCAAAATGACGAAACTAAGACAAAACCGTTGGAATTTTCCCGATAGCTCCCATAGAAGCCGAGATATCGACCTTCAAAGTTTGGGTTTTTTCATTTTTCGGGTATACCCCCCCGTATCGAATTTTTCACCAAAAATTGATTTTTTTCGAAATCAAACTAAGTATACCAGCGTCTTATTTGGATCACCTAGATTACGAAAACACCGGGTTATAACAGGATCCGAGCAGAACTAAGGGAATGAGAGCACTTTGAAAATCCTGAAAAAGTCGTTTTCGACGTCCGTTTTTGAGGCCAAAAATGGGCATCAAAAATGCCATATCTCGGCTATCGTAAGAGCTACGACCTTGCGGATGGTCTCGTTGGATTCAGAATGACGAAACTAAGACAAAACCGTTGGAATTTTCCCGATAGCTCCCATAGAAGCCGAGATATCGACCTTCAAAGTTTGGGTTTTTTCATTTTTCGGGTATACCCCCCCGTATCAAATTTTTTCACCAAAAATTGATTTTTTTCAAAATCAAACTAAGTATACCAGCGTCTTATTTGGATCACCTAGATTACGAAAACACCGGGTTATAACAGGATCCGAGCAGAACTAAGGGAATGAGAGCACTTTGAAAATCCTGAAAAAGTCGTTTTCGACGTCCGTTTTTGAGGCAAAAAATGGGTATCAAAAATGCCATATCTCGGCTATCGTAAGAGCTATGACCTTGCGGATGGTCTCGTTGGATTTAGAATGACGAAACTTAGACAAAACCGTTGGAATTTTCCCGATAGCTCCCATAGAAGCCGAGATATCGACCTTCAAAGTTTGGATTTTTTCATTTTTCTGGTATACCCCCCCCGTATCAAATTTTTTCACCAAAAATTGTTTTTTGTCGAAATCAAACTAAGTATACCAGCGTCTTATTTGGATCACCTAGATTACGAAAACACCGGGTTATAACAGGATCCGAGCAGAACTAAGGGAATGAGAGCACTTTAAAAATCCTGAAAAAGTCGTTTTCGACGTCCGTTTTTGAGGCAAAAAATGGGTATCAAAAATGCCATATCTCGGCTATCGTATAAGCTACGACCTTGCGGATGGTCTCGTTGGATTTAGAATGACGAATCTTAGACAAAACCGTTAGAATTTTCCCGATAGCTCCCATAGAAGCCGAGATATCGACCTTCAAAATTTGGGTTTTTTCATTTTTCGGGTATACCCCCCCGTATCGAATTTTTCACCAAAAATTGATTTTTGTCGAAATCAAACTAAGTATACCAGCGCCCTATTTGGATCACCTAGATTACGAAAACACCGGGTTATAACAGGATCCGAGCAGAACTAAGGGAATGAGAGCACTTTGAAAATCCTGAAAAAGTCGTTTTCGACGTCCGTTTTTGAGGCCAAAAATGGGCATCAAAAATGCCATATCTCGGCTATCGTAAGAGCTACGAGCTTGCGGATGGTCTCGTTGGATTTAGAATGAAGAAACTTAGACAAAACCGTTGGAATTTTTCCGATAGCTCTAATAGAAGCCGAGATATCGACCTTCAAAATTTGGGTTTTTTCATTTTTCGGGTATACCCCCCCGTATCGAATTTTTCACCAAAAATTGATTTTTGTCGAAATCAAACTAAGTATACCAGCGTCCTATTTGGATCACCTAGATTACGAAAACACCGGGTTATAACAGGATCCGAGCAGAACTAAGGGAATGAGAGCACTTTGAAAATCCTGAAAAAATCGTTTTCGACGTCCGTTTTTGAGGCCAAAAATGGGCATCAAAAATGCCATATCTCGGCTATCGTAAGAGCTACGAGCTTGCGGATGGTCTCGTTGGATTCAGAATGACGAAACTAAGACAAACCCGTTGGAATTTTTCCGATAGCTCCCATAGAAGCCGAGATATCGACCTTCAAAGTTTGGGATTTTTCATTTTTCGGGTATACCCCCCCGTATCGAATTTTTCACCAAAAATTGATTTTTTTCGAAATCAAACTAAGTATACCAGCGTCTTATTTGGATCACCTAGATTACGAAAACACCGGGTTATAACAGGATCCGAGCAGAACTAAGGGAATGAGAGCACTTTGAAAATCCTGAAAAAGTCGTTTTCGACGTCCGTTTTTGAGGCAAAAAATGGGTATCAAAAATGCCATATCTCGGCTATCGTAAGAGCTACGACCTTGCGGATGGTCTCGTTGGATTTAGAATGACGAAACTTAGACAAAACCGTTGGAATTTGCCCGATAGCTCCCATAGAAGCCGAGATATCGACCTTCAAAGTTTGGATTTTTTCATTTTTCTGGTATACCCCCCCCGTATCAAATTTTTTCACCAAAAATTGTTTTTTGTCGAAATCAAACTAAGTATACCAGCGTATTATTTGGATCACCTAGATTACGAAAACACCGGGTTATAACAGGATCCGAGCAGAACTAAGGGAATGAGAGCACTTTGAAAATCCTGAAAAAGTCGTTTTCGACATCCGTTTTTGAGGCAAAAAATGGGTATCAAAAATGCCATATCTCGGCTATCGTAAGAGCTACGACCTTGCGGATGGTCTCGTTGGATTTAGAATGACGAAACTTAGACAAAACCGTTGGAATTTGCCCGATAGCTCCCATAGAAGCCGAGATATCGACCTTCAAAGTTTGGATTTTTTCATTTTTCTGGTATACCCCCACGTATCAAATTTTTTCACCAAAAATTGTTTTTTGTCGAAATCAAACTAAGTATACCAGCGTCTTATTTGGATCACCTAGATTACGAAAACACCGGGTTATAACAGGATCCGAGCAGAACTAAGGGAATGAGAGCACTTTGAAAATTCTGAAAAAGTCGTTTTCGACGTCCGTTTTTGAGGCAAAAAATGGGTATCAAAAATGCCATATCTCGGCTATCGTAAGAGCTACGACCTTGCGGATGGTCTCGTTGGATTTAGAATGACGAAACTTAGACAAAACCGTTGGAATTTTCCCGATAGCTCCCATAGAAGCCGAGATATCGACCTTCAAAGTTTGGATTTTTTCATTTTTCTGGTATACCCCCCCCGTATCAAATTTTTTCACCAAAAATTGTTTTTTGTCGAAATCAAACTAAGTATACCAGCGTCTTATTTGGATCACCTAGATTACGAAAACACCGGGTTATAACAGGATCCGAGCAGAACTAAGGGAATGAGAGCACTTTAAAAATCCTGAAAAAGTCGTTTTCGACGTCCGTTTTTGAGGCAAAAAATGGGTATCAAAAATGCCATATCTCGGCTATCGTAAGAGCTACGACCTTGCGGATGGTCTCGTTGGATTTAGAATGACGAATCTTAGACAAAACCGTTAGAATTTTCCCGATAGCTCCCATAGAAGCCGAGATATCGACCTTCAAAATTTGGGTTTTTTCATTTTTCGGGTATACCCCCCCGTATCGAATTTTTCACCAAAAATTGATTTTTGTCGAAATCAAACTAAGTATACCAGCGCCCTATTTGGATCACCTAGATTACGAAAACACCGGGTTATAACAGGATCCGAGCAGAACTAAGGGAATGAGAGCACTTTAAAAATCCTGAAAAAGTCGTTTTCGACGTCTGTTTTTGAGGCCAAAAATGGGCATCAAAAACGCCATATCTCGGCTATCGTAAGAGCTACGAGCTTGCGGATGGTCTCGTTGGATTCAGAATGACGAAACTAAGACAAACCCGTTGGAATTTTTCCGATAGCTCCCATAGAAGCCGAGATATCGACCTTCAAAATTTGGGATTTTTCATTTTTCGGGTATACCCCCCCGTATCGAATTTTTCACCAAAAATTGATTTTTTTCGAAATCAAACTAAGTATACCAGCGTCTTATTTGGATCACCTAGATTACGAAAACACCGGGTTATAACAGGATCCGAGCAGAACTAAGGGAATGAGAGCACTTTGAAAATCCTGAAAAAGTCGTTTTCGACATCCGTTTTTGAGGCAAAAAATGGGTATCAAAAATGCCATATCTCGGCTATCGTAAGAGCTACGACCTTGCGGATGGTCTCGTTGGATTTAGAATGACGAAACTTAGACAAAACCGTTGGAATTTTCCCGATAACTCTCATAGAAGCCGAGATAACGACCTTCAAAGTTTGGATTTTTTCATTTTTCTGGTATACCCCCCCGTATCAAATTTTTTCACCAAAAATTGTTTTTTGTCGAAATCAAACTAAGTATACCAGCGTCTTATTTGGATCACCTAGATTACGAAAACACCAGGGTTATAACAGGATCCGAGCAGAACTAAGGGAATGAGAGCACTTTGAAAATCCTGAAAAAGTCGTTTTCGACGTCCGTTTTTGAGGCAAAAAATGTCATATCTCGGCTATCGTAAGAGCTACGACCTTGCGGATGGTCTCGTTGGATTTAGAATGACGAAACTTAGACAAAACCGTTGGAATTTTCCCGATAGCTCCCATAGAAGCCGAGATATCGACCTTCAAAATTTGGGTTTTTTCATTTTTCGAGTATACCCCCCCGTATCAAATTTTTTCACCAAAAATTGTTTTTTTTCGAAATCAAACTAAGTATACCAGCGTCTTATTTGGATCACCTAGATTACGAAAACACCGGGTTATAACAGGATCCGAGCAGAACTAAGGGAATGAGAGCACTTTGAAAATCCTGAAAAAGTCGTTTTCGACATCCGTTTTTGAGGCCAAAAATGGGCATCAAAAACGCCATATCTCGGCTACCGTAAGAGCTACGACCTTGCGGATGGTCTCGTTGGATTCAGAATGACGAAACTAAGACAAAACCGTTGGAATTTTCCCGATAACTCCCATAGAAGCCGAGATATCGACCTTCAAAGTTTGGGTTTTTTCATTTTTCGGGTATACCCCCCAGTATCAAATTTTTTCACCAAAAATTGATTTTTTTCGAAATCAAACTAAGTATAACCAGCGTCTTATTTGGATCACCTAGATTACGAAAACACCAGGTTATAACAGGATCCGAGCAGAACTAAGGGAATGAGAGCACTTTGAAAATCCTGAAAAAGTCGTTTTCGACGTCCGTTTTTGAGGCCAAAAATGGGCATCAAAAATGCCATATCTCGGCTATCGTAAGAGCTACGACCTTGCGGATGGTCTCGTTGGATTCAGAATGACGAAACTAAGTCAAAACCGTTGGAATTTTCCCGATAGCTCCCATAGAAGCCGAGATATCGAACTTCAAAATTTGAGTTTTTTCATTTTTCGGGTATACCCCCCGTATCAAATTTTTTCACCAAAAATTGATTTTTTTCTAAATCAAACTAAGTATACCAGCGTCTTATTTGGATCACCTAGATTACGAAAACACCGGGTTATAACAGGATCCGAGCAGAACTAAGGGAATGAGAGCACTTTGAAAATCCTGAAAAAGTCGTTTTCGACGTCCGTTTTTGAGGCCAAAAATGGGCATCAAAAATGCCATATCTCGGCTATCGTAAGAGCTACGACCTTGCGGATGGTCTCGTTGGCTTCAGAATGATGAAACTAAGACAAAACCGTTGGAATTTTCCCGATAGCTCCCATAGAAGCCGAGATATCGACCTTCAAAGTTTGGGTTTTTTAATTTTTCAAACTAAGTATACCAGCGTGTTATTCTGATCACCTAGATTACGAAAACACCGTGTTATAACAGGATCCGAGCAGAACTAAGGGAATGAGAGCACTTTGAAAATCCTGAAAAAGTCGTTTTCGACGTCCGTTTTTGAGGCCAAAAATGGGCATCTAAAATGCCATATCTCGGCTATCGTAAGAGCTACGACCTTGCGGATGGTCTCGTTGGATTCAGAATGACGAAACTAAGACAAAACCGTTGGAATTTTCCCGATAGCTCCCATAGAAGCCGAGATATCGACCTTCAAAGTTTGGGTTTTTTCATTTTTCGGGTATACCCCCCCGTATCGAATTTTTCACCAAAAATTGATTTTTTTCGAAATCAAACTAAGTATACCAGCGTCTTATTTGGATCACCTAGATTACGAAAACACCGGGTTATAACAGGATCCGAGCAGAACTAAGGGAATGAGAGCACTTTGAAAATCCTGAAAAAGTCGTTTTCGACGTCCGTTTTTGAGGCCAAAAATGGGCATCAAAAATGCCATATCTCGGCTATCGTAAGAGCTACGACCTTGCGGATAGTCTCGTTGGATTCAGAATGACGAAACTAAGACAAAACCGTTGGAATTTTCCCGATAGCTCCCATAGAAGCCGAGATATCGACCTTCAAAATTTGGGTTTTTTCATTTTTCGGGTATACCCCCCCGTATCAAATTTTTTCACCAAAAATTGATTTTTTTCGAAATCAAACTAAGTATACCAGCGTCTTATTTGGATCACCTAGATTACGAAAACACCGGGTTATAACAGGATCCGAGCAGAACTAAGGGAATGAGAGCACTTTGAAAATCCTGAAAAAGTCGTTTTCGACGTCCGTTTTTGAGGCCAAAAATGGGCATCAAAAATGCCATATCTCGGCTATCGTAAGAGCTACGACCTTGCGAATGGTCTCGTTGGATTCAGAATGACGAAACTAAGACAAAACCGTTGGAATTTTCCCGATAGCTCCCATAAAAGCCGAGATATCGACCTTCAAAGTTTGGGTTTTTTCATTTTTCGGGTATACCCCCCCGTATCAATTTTTTTCACCAAAAATTGATTTTTTTCGAAATCAAACTAAGTATACCAGCGTCTTATTTGGATCACCTAGATTACGAAAACACCGGGTTATAACAGGATCCGAGCAGAACTAAGGGAATGAGAGCACTTTGAAAATCCTGAAAAAGTCGTTTTCGACGTCCGTTTTTGAGGCCAAAAATGGGCATCAAAAATGCCATATCTCGGCTATCGTAAGAGCTACGACCTTGCGGATGGTTTCGTTGGATTCAGAATGACGAAACTAAGACAAAACCGTTGGAATTTTCCCGATAGCTCCCATAGAAGCCGAGATATCGACCTTCAAAGTTTGGGTTTTTTTATTTTTCGGGTATACCCCCCCGTATCGAATTTTTCACCAAAAATTGATTTTTTTCGAAATCAAACTAAGTATACCAGCGTCTTATTTGGATCACCTAGATTACGAAAACACCGGGTTATAACAGGATCCGAGCAGAACTAAGGGAATGAGAGCACTTTGAAAATCCTGAAAAAGTCGTTTTCGACGTCCGTTTTTGAGGCCAAAAATGGGCATCAAAAATGCCATATCTCGGCTATCGTAAGAGCTACGACCTTGCGGATGGTCTCGTTGGATTCAGAATGACGAAACTAAGACAAAACCGTTGACACATCTCGTGAGAGTCCCATAGAAGCCGAGATATCGACCTTCAAAGTTTGGGTTTTTTCATTTTTCGGGTATACCCCCCCGTATCGAATTTTTCACCAAAAATTGATTTTTTTCGAAATCAAACTAAGTATACCAGCGTCTTATTTGGATCACCTAGATTACGAAAACACCGGGTTATAACAGGATCCGAGCAGAACTAAGGGAATGAGAGCACTTTGAAAATCCTGAAAAAGTCGTTTTCGACGTCCGTTTTTGAGGCCAAAAATGGGCATCAAAAATGCCATATCTCGGCTATCGTAATAGCTACGACCTTGCGAATTGTCTCGTTGGATTCAGAATGACGAAACTAAGACAAAACCGTTGGAATTTTCCCGATAGCTCCCATAGAAGCCGAGATATCGACCTTCAAAGTTTGGGTTTTTTTATTTTTCGGGTATACCCCCCCGTATCGAATTTTTCACCAAAAATTGATTTTTTTCGAAATCAAACTAAGTATACCAGCGTCTTATTTGGATCACCTAGATTACGAAAACACCGGGTTATAACAGGATCCGAGCAGAACTAAGGGAATGAGAGCACTTTGAAAATCCTGAAAAAGTCGTTTTCGACGTCCGTTTTTGAGGCCAAAAATGGGCATCAAAAATGCCATATCTCGGCTATCGTAAGAGCTACGACCTTGCGGATGGTCTCGTTGGATTCAGAATGACGAAACTAAGACAAAACCGTTGGAATTTTCCCGATAGCTCCCATAGAAGCCGAGATATCGACCTTCAAAGTTTGGGTTTTTTCATTTTTCGGGTATACCCCCCCGTATCGAATTTTTCACCAAAAATTGATTTTTTTCGAAATCAAACTAAGTATACCAGCGTCTTATTTGGATCACCTAGATTACGAAAACACCGGGTTATAACAGGATCCGAGCAGAACTAAGGGAATGAAAGCACTTTTAAAATCCTGAAAAAGTCGTTTTCGACGTCCGTTTTTGAGGCCAAAAATGGGCATCAAAAAGGCCATATCTCGGCTATCGTAAGAGCTACAACCTTGCGAATTATCTCGTTGGATTCAGAATGACGAAACTAAGACAAAACCGTTGGAATTTTCCCGATAGCTCCCATAAAAGCCGAGATATCGACCTTCAAAGTTTGGGTTTTTTCATTTTTCGGGTATACCCCCCCGTATCAAATTTTTTCACCAAAAATTGATTTTTTTCGAAATCAAACTAAGTATACCAGCGTCTTATTTGGATCACCTAGATTACGAAAACACCGGGTTATAACAGGATCCGAGCAGAACTAAGGGAATGAGAGCACTTTGAAAATCCTGAAAAAGTCGTTTTCGACGTCTGTTTTTGAGGCCAAAAATGGGCATCAAAAATGCCATATCTCGGTTACCGTAAGAGCTACGACCTTGCGGATGGTCTCGTTGGATTCAGAATGACGAAACTAAGACAAAACCGTTGGAATTTTCCCGATAGCTCCCATATAAGAAGCCGAGCCGAAGATATCGACCTTCAAAGTTTGGGTTTTTTCATTTTTCGGGTATACCCCCCCGTATCGAATTTTTCACCAAAAATTGATTTTTTTCGAAATCAAACTAAGTATACCAGCGTCTTATTTGGATCACCTAGATTACGAAAACACCGGGTTATAACAGGATCCGAGCAGAACTAAGGGAATGAGAGCACTTTGAAAATCCTGAAAAAGTCGTTTTCGACGTCCGTTTTTGAGGTCAAAAATGGGCATCAAAAATGCCATATCTCGGCTATCGTAAGAGCTACGACCTTGCGGATGGTCTCGTTGGATTCAGAATGACGAAACTAAGACAAAACCGTTGGAATTTTCCCGATAGCTCCCATAGAAGCCGAGATATCGACCTTCAAAGTTTGGGTTTTTTCATTTTTCGGGTATACCCCCCCGTATCAAATTTTTTCACCAAAAATTGATTTTTTTCGAAATCAAACTAAGTATACCAGCGTCTTATTTGGATCACCTAGATTACGAAAACACCGGGTTATAACAGGATCCGAGCAGAACTAAGGGAATGAGAGCACTTTGAAAATCCTGAAAAAGTCGTTTTCGATGTCCGTTTTTGAGGACAAAAATGGGCATCAAAAATGCCATATCTCGGCTATCGTAAGAGCTACGACCTTGCGGATGGTCTCGTTGGATTCAGAATGACGAAACTAAGACAAAACCGTTGGAATTTTCCCGATAGCTCCCATAGAAGCCGAGATATCGACCTTCAAAGTTTAGGTTTTTTCATTTTTCGGGTATACCCCCCCGTATCAATTTTTTTCACCAAAAATTGATTTTTTTCGAAATCAAACTAAGTATACCAGCGTCTTATTTGGATCACCTAGATTACGAAAACACCGGGTTATAACAGGATCCGAGCAGAACTAAGAGAATGAGAGCACTTTGAAAATCCTGAAAAAGTCGTTTTCGACGTCCGTTTTTGAGGCCAAAAATGGGCATCAAAAATGCCATATCTCGGCTATCGTAAGAGCTACGACCTTGCGGATGGTCTCGTTGGATTCAGAATGACGAAACTAAGACAAAACCGTTGGAATTTTCCCGATAGCTCCCATAGAAGCCGAGATATCGACCTTCAAAGTTTGGGTTTTTTCATTTTTCGGGTATACCCCCCCGTATCGAATTTTTCACCAAAAATTGATTTTTTTCGAAATCAAACTAAGTATACCAGCGTCTTATTTGGATCACCTAGATTACGAAAACACCGGGTTATAACAGGATCCGAGCAGAACTAAGGGAATGAGAGCACTTTTAAAATCCTGAAAAAGTCGTTTTCGACGTCCGTTTTTGAGGCCAAAAATGGGCATCAAAAAGGCCATATCTCGGCTATCGTAAGAGCTACAACCTTGCGAATTATCTCGTTGGATTCAGAATGACGAAACTAAGACAAAACCGTTGGAATTTTCCCGATAGCTCCCATAGAAGCCGAGATATCGACCTTCAAAGTTTGGGTTTTTTCATTTTTCGGGTAAAGCCCCCGTATCAAATTTTTTCACCAAAAATTGATTTTTTTCGAAATCAAACTAAGTATACCAGCGTCTTATTTGGATCACCTAGATTACGAAAACACCGGGTTATAACAGGATCCGAGCAGAACTAAGGGAATGAGAGCACTTTGAAAATCCTGAAAAAGTCGTTTTCGACGTCCGTTTTTGAGGCCAAATATGGGCATCAAAAATGCCATATCTCGGCTATCGTAAGAGCTACAACCTTGCGAATTATCTCGTTGGATTCAGAATGACGAAACTAAGACAAAACCGTTGGAATTTTCCCGATAGCTCCCATAAAAGCCGAGATATCGACCTTCAAAGTTTGGGTTTTTTCATTTTTCGGGTATACCCCCCCGTATCAAATTTTTTCACCAAAAATTGATTTTTTTCGAAATCAAACTAAGTATACCAGCGTCTTATTTGGATCACCTAGATTACGAAAACACCGGGTTATAACAGGATCCGAGCAGAACTAAGGGAATGAGAGCACTTTGAAAATCCTGAAAAAGTCGTTTTCGACGTCCGTTTTTGAGGCTAAATATGGGCATCAAAAATGCCATATCTCGGCTATCGTAAGAGCTACGACCTTGCGGATGGTCTCGTTGGATTCAGAATGACGAAACTAAGTCAAAACCGTTGGAATTTTCCCGATAGCTCCCATAGAAGCCGAGATATCGACCTTCAAAGTTTGGGTTTTTTCATTTTTCGGGTATACCCCCCCGTATCGAATTTTTCACCAAAAATTGATTTTTTTCGAAATCAAACTAAGTATACCAGCGTCTTATTTGGATCACCTAGATTACGAAAACACCGGGTTATAACAGGATCCGAGCAGAACTAAGGGAATGAGAGCACTTTGAAAATCCTGAAAAAGTCGTTTTCGACGTCCGTTTTTGAGGCCAAATATGGGCATCAAAAATGCCATATATCGGCTATCGTAAGAGCTACGACCTTGCGGATGGTCTCGTTGGATTCAGAATGACGAAACTAAGACAAAACCGTTGGAATTTTCCCGATAGCTCCCATAGAAGCCGAGATATCGACCTTCAAAGTTTGGGTTTTTTCATTTTTCGGGTATACCCCCCCGTATCGAATTTTTCACCAAAAATTGATTTTTTTCGAAATCAAACTAAGTATACCAGCGTCTTATTTGGATCACCTAGATTACGAAAACACCGGGTTATAACAGGATCCGAGCAGAACTAAGGGAATGAGAGCACTTTGAAAATCCTGAAAAAGTCGTTTTCGACGTCCGTTTTTGAGGCCAAAAATGGGCATCAAAAATGCCATATCTCGGCTATCGTAAGAGCTACGACCTTGCGGATGGTCTCGTTGGATTCAGAATGACGAAACTAAGTCAAAACCGTTGGAATTTTCCCGATAGCTCCCATAGAAGCCGAGATATCGACCTTCAAAGTTTGGGTTTTTTCATTTTTCGGGTATACCCCCCCGTATCGAATTTTTCACCAAAAATTGATTTTTTTCGAAATCAAACTAAGTATACCAGCGTCTTATTTGGATCACCTAGATTACGAAAACACCGGGTTATAACAGGATCCGAGCAGAACTAAGGGAATGAGAGCACTTTGAAAATCCTGAAAAAGTCGTTTTCGATGTCCGTTTTTGAGGACAAAAATGGGCATCAAAAATGCCATATCTCGGCTATCGTAAGAGCTACGACCTTGCGGATGGTCTCGTTGGATTCAGAATGACGAAACTAAGACAAAACCGTTGGAATTTTCCCGATAGCTCTTATAAAAGCCGAGATATCGACCTTCAAAGTTTGGGTTTTTTCATTTTTCGGGTATACCCCCCCGTATCAAATTTTTTCACCAAAAATGGATTTTTTTCGAAATCAAACTAAGTATACCAGCGTCTTATTTGGATCACCTAGATTACGAAAACACCGGGTTATAACAGGATCCGAGCAGAACTAAGGGAATGAGAGCACTTTGAAAATCCTGAAAAAGTCGTTTTCGACGTCCGTTTTTGAGGCCAAAAATGGGCATCAAAAATGCCATATCTCGGCTATCGTAAGAGCTACGACCTTGCGGATGGTCTCGTTGGATTCAGAATGACGAAACTAAGACAAAACCGTTGGAATTTTCCCGATAGCTCTTATAAAAGCCGAGATATCGACCTTCAAAGTTTGGGTTTTTTCATTTTTCGGGTATACCCCCCCGTATCAAATTTTTTCACCAAAAATGGATTTTTTTCGAAATCAAACTAAGTATACCAGCGTCTTATTTGGATCACCTAGATTACGAAAACACCGGGTTATAACAGGATCCGAGCAGAACTAAGGGAATGAGAGCACTTTGAAAATCCTGAAAAAGTCGTTTTCGACGTCCGTTTTTGAGGCCAAAAATGGGCATCAAAAATGCCATATCTCGGCTATCGTAAGAGCTACGACCTTGCGGATGGTCTCGTTGGATTCAGAATGACGAAACTAAGACAAAACCGTTGGAATTTTCCCGATAGCTCTTATAAAAGCCGAGATATCGACCGTCAAAGTTTGGGTTTTTTCATTTTTCGGGTATACCCCCCCGTATCAAATTTTTTCACCAAAAATGGATTTTTTTCGAAATCAAACTAAGTATACCAGCGTCTTATTTGGATCACCTAGATTACGAAAACACCGGGTTATAACAGGATCCGAGCAGAACTAAGGGAATGAGAGCACTTTGAAAATCCTGAAAAAGTCGATTTCGACGTCCGTTTTTGAGGCCAAAAATGGGCATCAAAAATGCCATATCTCGGCTATCGTAAGAGCTACGACCTTGCGGATGGTCTCGTTGGATTCAGAATGACGAAACTAAGTCAAAACCGTTGGAATTTTCCCGATAGCTCCCATAGAAGCCGAGATATCGACCTTCAAAGTTTGGGTTTTTTTCATTTTTCGGGTATACCCCCCCGTATCGAATTTTTCACCAAAAATTGATTTTTTTCGAAATCAAACTAAGTATACCAGCGTCTTATTTGGATCACCTAGATTACGAAAACACCGGGTTATAACAGGATCCGAGCAGAACTAAGGGAATGAGAGCACTTTGAAAATCCTGAAAAAGTCGTTTTCGATGTCCGTTTTTGAGGACAAAAATGGGCATCAAAAATGCCATATCTCGGCTATCGTAAGAGCTACGACCTTGCGGATGGTCTCGTTGGATTCAGAATGACGAAACTAAGACAAAACCGTTGGAATTTTCCCGATAGCTCTTATAAAAGCCGAGATATCGACCTTCAAAGTTTGGGTTTTTTCATTTTTCGGGTATACCCCCCCGTATCAAATTTTTTCACCAAAAATGGATTTTTTTCGAAATCAAACTAAGTATACCAGCGTCTTATTTGGATCACCTAGATTACGAAAACACCGGGTTATAACAGGATCCGAGCAGAACTAAGGGAATGAGAGCACTTTGAAAATCCTGAAAAAGTCGTTTTCGACGTCCGTTTTTGAGGCCAAAAATGGGCATCAAAAATGCCATATCTCGGCTATCGTAAGAGCTACGACCTTGCGGATGGTCTCGTTGGATTCAGAATGACGAAACTAAGACAAAACCGTTGGAATTTTCCCGATAGCTCCCATAGAAGCCGAGATATCGACCTTCAAAGTTTGGGTTTTTTCATTTTTCGGGTATACCCCCCCGTATCAAATTTTTTCACCAAAAATTGATTTTTTTCGAAATCAAACTAAGTATACCAGCGTCTTATTTGGATCACCTAGATTACGAAAACACCGGGTTATAACAGGATCCGAGCAGAACTAAGGGAATGAGAGCACTTTGAAAATCCTGAAAAAGTCGTTTTCGATGTCCGTTTTTGAGGACAAAAATGGGCATCAAAAATGCCATATCTCGGCTATCGTAAGAGCTACGACCTTGCGGATGGTCTCGTTGGATTCAGAATGACGAAACTAAGACAAAACCGTTGGAATTTTCCCGATAGCTCCCATAAAAGCCGAGATATCGACCTTCAAAGTTTGGGTTTTTTCATTTTTCGGGTATACCCCACCGTATCAAATTTTTTCACCAAAAATTGATTTTTTTCGAAATCAAACTAAGTATACCAGCGTCTTATTTGGATCACCTAGATTACGAAAACACTGGGTTATAACAGGATCCGAGCAGAACTAAGGGAATGAGAGCACTTTGAAAATCCTGAAAAAGTCGTTTTCGACGTCCGTTTTTGAGGCCAAAAATGGGCAACAAAAATGCCATATCTCGGCTATCGTAAGAGCTACGACCTTGCGGATGGTCTCGTTGGATTCAGAATGACGAAACTAAGACAAAACCGTTGGAATTTTCCCGATAGCTCCCATAAAAGCCGAGATATCGACCTTCAAAGTTTGGGTTTTTTCATTTTTCGGGTATACCCCCCCGTATCAAATTTTTTCACCAAAAATTGATTTTTTTCGAAATCAAACTAAGTATACCAGCGTCTTATTTGGATCACCTAGATTACGAAAACACCGGGTTATAACAGGATCCGAGCAGAACTAAGGGAATGAGAGCACTTTGAAAATCCTGAAAAAGTCGTTTTCGATGTCCGTTTTTGAGGACAAAAATGGGCATCAAAAATGCCATATCTCGGCTATCGTAAGAGCTACGACCTTGCGGATGGTCTCGTTGAATTCAGAATGACGAAACTAAGACAAAACCGTTGGAATTTTCCCGATAGCTCTTATAAAAGCCGAGATATCGACCGTCAAAGTTTGGGTTTTTTCATTTTTCGGGTATACCCCCCCGTATCAAATTTTTTCACCAAAAATGGATTTTTTTCGAAATCAAACTAAGTATACCAGCGTCTTATTTGGATCACCTAGATTACGAAAACACCGGGTTATAACAGGATCCGAGCAGAACTAAGGGAATGAGAGCACTTTGAAAATCCTGAAAAAGTCGTTTTCGATGTCCGTTTTTGAGGACAAAAATGGGCATCAAAAATGCCATATCTCGGCTATCGTAAGAGCTACGACCTTGCGGATGGTCTCGTTGGATTCAGAATGACGAAACTAAGTCAAAACCGTTGGAATTTTCCCGATAGCTCCCATAGAAGCCGAGATATCGACCTTCAAAGTTTGGGTTTTTTTCATTTTTCGGGTATACCCCCCCGTATCGAATTTTTCACCAAAAATTGATTTTTTTCGAAATCAAACTAAGTATACCAGCGTCTTATTTGGATCACCTAGATTACGAAAACACCGGGTTATAACAGGATCCGAGCAGAACTAAGGGAATGAGAGCACTTTGAAAATCCTGAAAAAGTCGTTTTCGACGTCCGTTTTTGAGGCCAAAAATGGGCATCAAAAATGCCATATCTCGGCTATCGTAAGAGCTACGACCTTGCGGATGGTCTCGTTGAATTCAGAATGACGAAACTAAGACAAAACCGTTAAAATTTTCCCGATAGCTCTTATAAAAGCCGAGATATCGACCTTCAAAGTTTGGGTTTTTTCATTTTTCGGGTATACCCCCCCGTATCAAATTTTTTCACCAAAAATGGATTTTTTTCGAAATCAAACTAAGTATACCAGCGTCTTATTTGGATCACCTAGATTACGAAAACACCGGGTTATAACAGGATCCGAGCAGAACTAAGGGAATGAGAGCACTTTGAAAATCCTGAAAAAGTCGTTTTCGACGTCCGTTTTTGAGGCCAAAAATGGGCATCAAAAATGCCATATCTCGGCTATCGTAAGAGCTACGACCTTGCGGATGGTCTCGTTGGATTCAGAATGACGAAACTAAGTCAAAACCGTTGGAATTTTCCCGATAGCTCCCATAGAAGCCGAGATATCGACCTTCAAAGTTTGGGTTTTTTCATTTTTCGGGTATACCCCCCCGTATCGAATTTTTCACCAAAAATTGATTTTTTTCGAAATCAAACTAAGTATACCAGCGTCTTATTTGGATCACCTAGATTACGAAAACACCGGGTTATAACAGGATCCGAGCAGAACTAAGGGAATGAGAGCACTTTGAAAATCCTGAAAAAGTCGTTTTCGATGTCCGTTTTTGAGGACAAAAATGGGCATCAAAAATGCCATATCTCGGCTATCGTAAGAGCTACGACCTTGCGGATGGTCTCGTTGGATTCAGAATGACGAAACTAAGACAAAACCGTTGGAATTTTCCCGATAGCTCTTATAAAAGCCGAGATATCGACCTTCAAAGTTTGGGTTTTTTCATTTTTCGGGTATACCCCCCCGTATCAAATTTTTTCACCAAAAATGGATTTTTTTCGAAATCAAACTAAGTATACCAGCGTCTTATTTGGATCACCTAGATTACGAAAACACCGGGTTATAACAGGATCCGAGCAGAACTAAGGGAATGAGAGCACTTTGAAAATCCTGAAAAAGTCGTTTTCGATGTCCGTTTTTGAGGACAAAAATGGGCATCAAAAATGCACTCTCACGAGATGTGT
>NW_026088531.1:0-61253 GCF_022605725.1 Anthonomus grandis grandis
AAATTGCGAGTCTTCGGTTAACATTTTCCAGAATCTTTCCATATTTTTTAATTCTTATAACATCACCCCAAATTGGAGCAGCGTACAAAATTGCAGAGATTACAGTCGTTCTGAGAAGAGTTCGTTTGGGACTTTTTGGGCCCCCGGTTTTTGGCATTATACCAACTAAAAGGTTTGTCATTTTATTTGCTTTTTCTGCTATTTTTAGTATGTGTGTTTTCATTTGTAGATCCTTGTCTAAAAAGACTCCTAAATACTTGGCCCAGTTTGTATTCTTCACCAAAGTTCCATCTATATTTATTTCTAACTCGCGTACCTTTCTTCTACCCTCGATAATGAGTGTCTCGGTCTTGTTTGGCTCTACAAACAAATCCATATTATTAAGGTGTTTGATGACTTCTTTGACCGCATATTGGCTTTTCTCTTCTAAGAGGACTCTATTCCGTGCCCGCACCACTATGGATAGGTCATCAGCATATGCGATTAAGCTAACTCCATCCTCCATCTTTAGTCGAAGGATTGAGTCGTAAAAAACATTCCATAGGAGTGGCCCAAGGACGGAACCCTGGGGAACTCCGGCCGTTACATTATGTACCTTTCCATAAGCAGTTACAATTTGCCTGTCACTCAGATAAGAGTCTATGATTGCTTGGAGGTATTTCTTGGTATTTCCAGCTGCCAGTGCATTATTGATGTGTTTCCAAGACGCAGAGTTGAAAGCATTTTTGATATCAAGCATTATCATGACGCAGAATTCCTGGTTTTTAAGAGCCTTAAGTTTTATATTGTCTCTTATTTTTTTAACTTGGGAGATGGCATCGATCGTGCTTTTTCCTTTCGTGAAGCCATATTGTTTTTCACTAATTAGTCCGTTGGTTACAGCTTCGTCCATCAATCGTTTTCTTATTAGGCATTCATAGACCTTACCAGCTGCATTCATAATACACAGAGGCCTATATGTCGAAGCTCCAGCAACGCCTTTCTTAGGTTTTTCAATCAGGACCAGTCTTGATATCTTCCAGATCTTAGGAAACTCTCCAGCAGCTAAACATTGGTTGAAGAGAGAGAGTGTGAGCTCAGTATTATTTGCCATAAAAATCTTGACAATTTCAGGGCTTAAAAGGTCCACACCCGCCGCTTTTTTCACTTTAAGTTGTTTTAGTGTTTCGTCAAGTTCATCTTTGCTAAATAGCGGACAGTCATCTGGCTGTAAGTTCCAGTTGCGTTTAGCTTCTAATTTGTGATTTGGAAAGAGAGTTTTGACTTGCTGTTCGACAGTCTTCTCATCGGGTCTGTTTGGGCTTTTTAGTTTTAATCTAGTGGTAGCAATTTGGTACGCTTTGCCCCAGATATTTTCTTCAAGTTCATTACATAAATCCTTCCATTTCTGTTGTTTGCTTTTCTTAATTTCGTTTTTTAATAGTTTTTTGATTTCGTTGTAACTGGCTATTGTGTCTTCTGTTAACCTATTTTGTTTTTTTAGTCGCATAACTTTCCTTCTTTGTGATAGACAGTTTTTTCTTAGGTTCTTGATGGAGTCGTTCCACCAGTAAGTGGCTTTACGATTGGTGTAGTTGGTGCTTATTTGTTTAAAATTTTTGTTGCATAAGTCCCTGATTTTTTTTGTGTAATCTTCTGGACTAACGTTGACGTCTGCAGGAGCTGACCAACTATTGGCATCATCGGCAAATTTTTTTAGTTGTTCGGGCGTAACTTTCCACCCACAAATCTGTTCGGGGCTAGGTGTTTTATTGATAGCGATACTTGACTTCATTATTTCGAAATATATTGAAAGGTGGTCGCTCAAGTTTTCTATTTGATCCTCCAGCCTCCAGTTTGCAATTTTTAAGTTTATTAAGGGTGATGCCAGAGTGAAGTCGATGCGCGAACTGCCCGTGGTACTAACAAAAGTAGGCTCGTTTCCTTGGTCAGCAACTATTAGTCCCTCCGCCGCTATCCAGTCAGAGAGAATTTGTCCCCTATAGTTTTGTGATCGTGATCCAATCAGGATTGTTTTTGCATTCAGATCTCCAGAAATAATCATCTCTTTGTGTAAAGTACGTCTATGAAGACTTATTTGGTACAACAACTCTTCTAGCGCTTCATCATCCTTATTTGGAGACAAATAGACTGAGTACACAACAAGGTTTTCCAATTCTACAGCCGCAAAGCCATGTCCTCGAAATACATTAAGGATTTTAATCCCCCGGTTTATATATATGAAAATGTCACAGTCATTATCGCAGATAAAGTATTTGCTAAGTGATCTGTTAGGTTCCTGCCCTAAGACAATGTCCAAATTTTTTTCAGAGATTTCATGAAAGAGTAGGTCGTGAGCAGCCTTACATCTGTTTATATTTAATTGTAGTACTTGGAATGTTATTGTTGGGAGTTTATTAAAGGTGGCTGGGACCTGATTTGGCTGTTTTCTCTTTGACTTCTTCTAGCATATGAAATGGCTCTTTTGAACGCTGTGCATTTCCCAGATCCTAGTTTATGACTCTGTTTACATAAAAGACAATTTGCAATGTTGTTACACTCTTTAAAAAAGTGTCCCTCGTATCCACAGTTTGTGCACATTTTGGTCCTGTCTGGTCCTGTGCATTCCTTTGTTAGGTGGTCATAAGCCCAGCACCTGTAGCATCTATTTATCTCGATTTTTTCCTCCACGCTACACCTGGTGATCCCGACCTGTAAACACTGGTTGGTGAGAAGTGGTCCAGTAAGTGATTTGTTTATCACCAGCGTGGCAGCAAGAGTGTCTCGAGCATTTGGTCTTAGTGAACTTAATTTGAAGTCCTCTCCCTCTCTTAATGGTCCAGTTAATTCCTCTATTGCTTCTATTATTTCCTCCTTGGTGGTTGTAATGTCCATACCGCGTATATGCAGTACTGATTTTTCAAGTGGGCTGTCAGCTTTAATCCTAATTTTTGTTAGTTGTGTTTTCTCTTCTATCGATTTTTTTAGATTTCTAACTATTTCTTCGTTTTTGTCTGTAATTATTATTATGTTATCATTTCTTGTTTTTTGGATGCTTCGTATTATTTTTGCTTCCTGTGTCTTTTTTAAGTTTTCTTTTAAGTTTTTTATTACGTTTTCTGCCAAGGCATTTCCTTTGTCAATTATCAGGGCGTAGGTGTCTCGGTTCAGATTGGTCCTGGTTACTTTCTCTTTTTGTAGATCTTTTTCTGTATTTGTGTAAATAGTTACACAGGTATTTGAGCTGTGGAAAATAGCTTCGACCATTTTCCTGAAACTGTTGATATCAAGATTTTCTATTTTATGTATAGCAACATTTTCATCCTCCTCTGTTGCCTTTTTTAGTTTTAACAGTTGTTCCCATAGATCTTCATCATTATTTCCCCGGTCCATTCGAATAACTTTTTGGTTGGTAATTTCCCTTTTGGATTTCGTGGTGGTTGTGGTCGTGCGTTCATATACCTCAAATTCGGAGTCAGCGTCAGCGATTTCTGGAAATCTATCCCTAAAAAGAAGCTGAATGCTTCTAGACATCTCTCTATCATTTGAGTTGACCAGCACAGCTTTCACCGTCGACGGCTTGGTTTTTAGAGGGTTTCCCATTTTGATATCTGTATTAGTCATTTTTTTCTCGTCCCATATTTTTTTTGCGGCGTGTTTCCAATCCTTGTAATTTTTTAGATCTTCAATGCAGATTTCCTTTTCTTCATTTCCTTTCCAGGCTATCATAGCTGTTTGGGTGCTTGCTTCGGTTTTTTCATGCGATTCAGACATAATATCTGCTATCCTGTCTAGATCTACTGTTCTAATTAACCTGTGGATTTTTTCAGTGCTGTCCTTTATGTCTCTTCTAGTATTTTGATTTACTTTTACTATGTTCACTAGGCTAGATATTTCGTCCCTCAATTTTTTGAGAGTCTTCAAGGTTTCGTCATCTTTCTGTTGTTTTGGTGTACTTTCCCTTTTCCTTTTTGCTGGGTTCTCGACTCTTTCCTTGTTCTGCAGGCTGTCGTCTGTTAAAAGACATTCCAGTTTCTGCTCTTCTGTTCTTTCGTTTTTTGTTTCCGGGATGTTGGGCGTTCCCGGTGGTGTTCTTCTAACTATGCTAGATCTCCTACCAAAGTTTTCCATAAGTTTAACTTCAAATTCCTTATCAAATGGTTGATTGTCCCCCCCAGAATCCTTGGGACAGCCTTTCACGCAGAAAGGGTGGGATTCCCCGGTTTCCCCGGAACCCACCTGGGGTAAATTTTTAGTTTTATCTCCCATCTTTTATTATTTATGCATTTTATACCTCCTGCCAGGTAGTACCGTTTCCATCGCCAGGTCATCATCGTCAATCCATGTGTTTTTTTTTTTTTTTTTTTTTTTTTTTTTTTTTTTTTTTTTTTTTTTTCAGGTAGGAGTTGTGGAGAAAATGGGAGCCTCCTAGCCCTCGTTGCCTAATAGCGTCGGAGGGGAGAAGTGGTCGCCGCCAGGCAGCTAACCAAGGATAAGGAGTCATTTAAAAGGTAAGTAGGGAGAGTATTTTGGATAAGCTTTTTTGGAGACGCCTCCGTTGAGACGCCTGAGCTGTCCTTAGCAGGTAGCCATGGGATCTTGCCCCAGATATGGCTCAAAAACCCATGGCTGTCTGAGCCCCCTCCACCAACGACAAGGTCTAGCAGCTCCTCGAGGGGGAACCCAACCCAACCCAACCCAACCCAACCCAACCCAACCCAACCCAACCCAACCCAACCCAACCCAACCCAACCCAACCCAACCCAACCCAACCCAACCCAACCCAACCCAACCCAACCCAACCCAACCCAACCCAACCCAACCCAACCCAACCCAACCCAACCCAACCCAACCCAACCCAACCCAACCCAACCCAACCCAACCCAACCCAACCCAACCCAACCCAACCCAACCCAACCCAACCCAACCCAACCCAACCCAACCCAACCCAACCCAACCCAACCCAACCCAACCCAACCCAACCCAACCCAACCCAACCCAACCCAACCCAACCCAACCCAACCCAACCCAACCCAACCCAACCCAACCCAACCCAAAGTTTGGAAGTCTATATCTCGGCTTCTGTATGCACTATCTTTAAAAATCCAACTGTATTATCTTAGTTTTGTCGTTCTGAATCCAACGAGACCACTCTTAAAGTTGTAGCTCTTTTATTAACCGAGATACAAAGTTTTAGTTTCCATATATGTGCACCAAAAACCCAAAGTTTGGATGTCTATATCTCGGCTTCTGTATGCACTATCTTTAAAAATCCAACAGTATTATCTTAGTTTTGTCGTTCTGAATCCAACGAGACCACTCCTAAAGTTGTAGCTTCTTTATTAACCGAGATACAAAGTTTTAGTTTCCATAGGTGTGCACCAAAAACCCAAAGTTTGGAAGTCTATATCTCGGCTTCTGTATGCACTATCTTCAAAAATCCAACAGTATTATCTTAGTTTTGTCGTTCTGAATCCAACGAGACCACTCCCAAAGTGGTAGCTCCTTTATTAACCAAGATACAAAGTTTTAGTTTCCATATATGTGCACCAAAAACCCAAAGTTTGGAAGTCTATATCTCGGCTTCTGTATGCACTATCTTTAAAAATCCAACAGTATTATCTTAGTTTCGTCGTTCTGAATCCAACGATACCACTCTTAAAGTTGTAGCTCCTTTATTAACCGAGATACAAAGTTTTAGTTTTCATATATGTGCACCAAAAACCTAAAGTTTGGAAGTCTATATCTCGGCTTCTGTATGCACTATCTTTAAAAATCCAACAGTATTATCTTAGTTTTGTCGTTCTGAATCCAACGAGACCACTCCCAAAGTTATAGCTCCTTTACTAACCGAGATACAAAGTTTTAGTTTCCATATATGTGCACCAAAAACCCAAAGTTTGGAAGTCTATATCTCGGCTTCTGTATGCACTATCTTTAAAAATCCAACAGTATTATCTTAGTTTTGTCGTTCTGAATCCAACGAGACCACTCCCAAAGTTGTAGCTCCTTTACTAACCGAGATACAAAGTTTTAGTTTCCATATATGTGCACCAAAAACCCAAAGTTTGGAAGTCTATATCTCGGCTTCTGTATGCACTATCTTTAAAAATCCAACTGTATTATCTTAGTTTTGTCGCTCTGAATCCAACGAGACCACTCTTAAAGTTGTAGCTCTTTTATTAACCGAGATACAAAGTTTTAGTTTCCTTAGGTGTGCACCAAAAACCCAAAGTTTGGAAGTCTATATCTCGGCTTCTGTAAGCACTATCTTTAAAAATCTAACAGTGTTGTCTTAGTTTTGTCGTTCTGAATCCAACGAGACTACTCCCAAAGTTGTAGCTCCTTTATTAACCGAGATACAAAGTTTTAGTTTCCATATATGTGCACCAAAAACCCAAAGTTTGAAAGTCTATATCTCGGCTTCTGTATGCACTATCTTTAAAAATCCAACAGTATTATCTTAGTTTTGTCGTTCTGAATCCAACGAGACCACTCCTAAAGTTGTAGCTTCTTTATTAACCGAGATACAAAGTTTTAGTTTCCATAGGTGTGCACCAAAAACCCAAAGTTTGGAAGTCTATATCTCGGCTTCTGTATGCACTATCTTTAAAAATCCAACAGTATTATCTTAGTTTTGTTGTTCTGAATCCAACGAGATTACTCTTAAAGTTGTAGCTCTTTTATTAACCGAGATACAGAGTTTTAGTTTCCATAGGTGTGCACCAAAAACCCAAAGTTTGGAAGTCTATATCTCGGCTTCTGTATGCACTATCTTTAAAAATCCAACTGTATTATCTTAGTTTTGTCGTTCTGAATCCAACGAGACCACTCTTAAAGTTGTAGCTCTTTTATTAACCGAGATACAAAGTTTTAGTTTCCATATATGTGCACCAAAAACCCAAAGTTTGAATGCCTATATCTCGGCTTCTGTATGCACTATCTTTAAAAATCCAACAGTATTATCTTAGTTTTGTCGTTCTGAATCCAACGAGACCACTCCTAAAGTTGTAGCTTCTTTATTAACCGAGATACAAAGTTTTAGTTTCCATAGGTGTGCACCAAAAACCCAAAGTTTGGAAGTCTATATCTCGGCTTCTGTATGCACTATCTTCAAAAATCCAACAGTATTATCTTAGTTTTGTCGTTCTGAATCCAACGAGACCACTCCCAAAGTGGTAGCTCCTTTATTAACCAAGATACAAAGTTTTAGTTTCCATATATGTGCACCAAAAACCCAAAGTTTGGAAGTCTATATCTCGGCTTCTGTATGCACTATCTTTAAAAATCCAACAGTATTATCTTAGTTTCGTCGTTCTGAATCCAACGATACCACTCTTAAAGTTGTAGCTCCTTTATTAACCGAGATACAAAGTTTTAGTTTTCATATATGTGCACCAAAAACCTAAAGTTTGGAAGTCTATATCTCGGCTTCTGTATGCACTATCTTTAAAAATCCAACAGTATTATCTTAGTTTTGTCGTTCTGAATCCAACGAGACCACTCCCAAAGTTATAGCTCCTTTACTAACCGAGATACAAAGTTTTAGTTTCCATATATGTGCACCAAAAACCCAAAGTTTGGAAGTCTATATCTCGGCTTCTGTATGCACTATCTTTAAAAATCCAACAGTATTATCTTAGTTTTGTCGTTCTGAATCCAACGAGACCACTCCCAAAGTTGTAGCTCCTTTACTAACCGAGATACAAAGTTTTAGTTTCCATATATGTGCACCAAAAACCCAAAGTTTGGAAGTCTATATCTCGGCTTCTGTATGCACTATCTTTAAAAATCCAACTGTATTATCTTAGTTTTGTCGCTCTGAATCCAACGAGACCACTCTTAAAGTTGTAGCTCTTTTATTAACCGAGATACAAAGTTTTAGTTTCCTTAGGTGTGCA
This sequence comes from Anthonomus grandis grandis, assembly GCF_022605725.1. Lineage (NCBI taxonomy): Eukaryota > Metazoa > Arthropoda > Insecta > Coleoptera > Curculionidae > Anthonomus > Anthonomus grandis. Next base: position 7,881 of record NW_026088531.1, read on the forward strand.
CCAAAAACCCAAAGTTTGGAAGTCTATATCTCGGCTTCTGTAAGCACTATCTTTAAAAATCTAACAGTGTTGTCTTAGTTTTGTCGTTCTGAATCCAACGAGACTACTCCCAAAGTTGTAGCTCCTTTATTAACCGAGATACAAAGTTTTAGTTTCCATATATGTGCACCAAAAACCCAAAGTTTGAAAGTCTATATCTCGGCTTCTGTATGCACTATCTTTAAAAATCCAACAGTATTATCTTAGTTTTGTCGTTCTGAATCCAACGAGACCACTCCTAAAGTTGTAGCTTCTTTATTAACCGAGATACAAAGTTTTAGTTTCCATAGGTGTGCACCAAAAACCCAAAGTTTGGAAGTCTATATCTCGGCTTCTGTATGCACTATCTTTAAAAATCCAACAGTATTATCTTAGTTTTGTTGTTCTGAATCCAACGAGATTACTCTTAAAGTTGTAGCTCTTTTATTAACCGAGATACAGAGTTTTAGTTTCCATAGGTGTGCACCAAAAACCCAAAGTTTGGAAGTCTATATCTCGGCTTCTGTATGCACTATCTTTAAAAATCCAACTGTATTATCTTAGTTTTGTCGTTCTGAATCCAACGAGACCACTCTTAAAGTTGTAGCTCTTTTATTAACCGAGATACAAAGTTTTAGTTTCCATATATGTGCACCAAAAACCCAAAGTTTGAATGTCTATATCTCGGCTTCTGTATGCACTATCTTTAAAAATCCAACAGTATTATCTTAGTTTTGTCGTTCTGAATCCAACGAGACCACTCCTAAAGTTGTAGCTTCTTTATTAACCGAGATACAAAGTTTTAGTTTCCATAGGTGTGCACCAAAAACCCAAAGTTTGGAAGTCTATATCTCGGCTTCTGTATGCACTATCTTTAAAAATCCAACAGTATTATCTTAGTTTTGTTGTTCTGAATCCAACGAGATTACTCTTAAAGTTGTAGCTCTTTTATTAACCGAGATACAGAGTTTTAGTTTCCATAGGTGTGCACCAAAAACCCAAAGTTTGGAAGTCTATATCTCGGCTTCTGTATGCACTATCTTTAAAAATCCAACAGTATTATCTTAGTTTTGTCGTTCTGAATCCAACGAGACCACTCCCAAAGTTGTAGCTCCTTTACTAACCGAGATACAAAGTTTTAGTTTCCATATATGTGCACCAAAAACCCAAAGTTTGGATGTCTATATCTCGGCTTCTGTATGCACTATCTTTAAAAATCCAACAGTATTATCTTAGTTTTGTCGTTCTGAATCCAACGAGACCACTCCTAAAGTTGTAGCTTCTTTATTAACCGAGATACAAAGTTTTAGTTTCCATAGGTGTGCACCAAAAACCCAAAGTTTGGAAGTCTATATCTCGGCTTCTGTATGCACTATCTTTAAAAATCCAACTGTATTATCTTAGTTTTGTCGTTCTGTATTCAACGAGACCACTCTTAAAGTTGTAGCTCTTTTATTAACCGAGATACAAAGTTTTAGTTTCCTTAGGTGTGCACCAAAAACCCAAAGTTTGGAAGTCTATATCTCGGCTTCTGTAAGCACTATCTTTAAAAATCTAACAGTGTTGTCTTAGTTTTGTCGTTCTGAATCCAACGAGACTACTCCCAAAGTTGTAGCTCCTTTATTAACCGAGATACAAAGTTTTAGTTTCCATATATGTGCACCAAAAACCCAAAGTTTGGAAGTCTATATCTCGGCTTCTGTATGCACTATCTTTAAAAATCCAACTGTATTATCTTATTTTTGTCGTTCTGAATCCAACGAGACCACTCTTAAAGTTGTAGCTCTTTTATTAACCGAGATACAAAGTTTTAGTTTCCTTAGGTGTGCACCAAAAACCCAAAGTTTGGAAGTCTATATCTCGGCTTCTGTAAGCACTATCTTTAAAAATCTAACAGTGTTGTCTTAGTTTTGTCGTTCTGAATCCAACGAGACTACTCCCAAAGTTGTAGCTCCTTTATTAACCGAGATACAAAGTTTTAGTTTCCATATATGTGCACCAAAAACCCAAAGTTTGGAAGTCTATATCTCGGCTTCTGTATGCACTATCTTTAAAAATCCAACAGTATTATCTTAGTTTTGTCGTTCTGAATCCAACGAGACCACTCTTAAAGTCGTAGCTCCTTTATTAACCGAGATACAGAGTTTTAGTTTCCATAGGTGTGCACCAAAAACCCAAAGTTTGGAAGTCTATATCTCGGCTTCTGTATGCACTATCTTTAAAAATCCAACAGTATTATCTTAGTTTTGTTGTTCTGAATCCAACGAGATTACTCTTAAAGTTGTAGCTCTTTTATTAACCGAGATACAGAGTTTTAGTTTCCATAGGTGTGCACCAAAAACCCAAAGTTTGGAAGTCTATATCTCGGCTTCTGTATGCACTATCTTTAAAAATCCAACAGTATTATCTTAGTTTTGTCGTTCTGAATCCAACGAGACCACTCCCAAAGTTGTAGCTCCTTTACTAACCGAGATACAAAGTTTTAGTTTCCATATATGTGCACCAAAAACCCAAAGTTTGGATGTCTATATCTCGGCTTCTGTATGCACTATCTTTAAAAATCCAACAGTATTATCTTAGTTTTGTCGTTCTGAATCCAACGAGACCACTCCTAAAGTTGTAGCTTCTTTATTAACCGAGATACAAAGTTTTAGTTTCCATAGGTGTGCACCAAAAACCCAAAGTTTGGAAGTCTATATCTCGGCTTCTGTATGCACTATCTTCAAAAATCCAACAGTATTATCTTAGTTTTGTCGTTCTGAATCCAACGAGACCACTCCCAAAGTGGTAGCTCCTTTATTAACCAAGATACAAAGTTTTAGTTTCCATATATGTGCACCAAAAACCCAAAGTTTGGAAGTCTATATCTCGGCTTCTGTATGCACTATCTTTAAAAATCCAACAGTATTATCTTAGTTTTGTCGTTCTGAATCCAACGAGACCACTCTTAAAGTTGTAGCTCCTTTATTAACCGAGATACAAAGTTTTAGTTTTCATATATGTGCACCAAAAACCTAAAGTTTGGAAGTCTATATCTCGGCTTCTGTATGCACTATCTTTAAAAGTCCAACAGTATTATCTTAGTTTTGTCGTTCTGAATCCAACGAGACCACTCTTAAAGTCGTAGCTCCTTTATTAACCGAGATACAGAGTTTTAGTTTCCATAGGTGTGCACCAAAAACCCAAAGTTTGGAAGTCTATATCTCGGCTTCTGTATGCACTATCTTTAAAAATCCAACAGTATTATCTTAGTTTTGTTGTTCTGAATCCAACGAGATTACTCTTAAAGTTGTAGCTCTTTTATTAACCGAGATACAGAGTTTTAGTTTCCATAGGTGTGCACCAAAAACCCAAAGTTTGGAAGTCTATATCTCGGCTTCTGTATGCACTATCTTTAAAAATCCAACTGTATTATCTTAGTTTTGTCGTTCTGAATCCAACGAGACCACTCTTAAAGTTGTAGCTCTTTTATTAACCGAGATACAAAGTTTTAGTTTCCATATATGTGCACCAAAAACCCAAAGTTTGAATGTCTATATCTCGGCTTCTGTATGCACTATCTTTAAAAATCCAACAGTATTATCTTAGTTTTGTCGTTCTGAATCCAACGAGACCACTCCTAAAGTTGTAGCTTCTTTATTAACCGAGATACAAAGTTTTAGTTTCCATAGGTGTGCACCAAAAACCCAAAGTTTGGAAGTCTATATCTCGGCTTCTGTATGCACTATCTTTAAAAATCCAACAGTATTATCTTAGTTTTGTTGTTCTGAATCCAACGAGATTACTCTTAAAGTTGTAGCTCTTTTATTAACCGAGATACAGAGTTTTAGTTTCCATAGGTGTGCACCAAAAACCCAAAGTTTGGAAGTCTATATCTCGGCTTCTGTATGCACTATCTTTAAAAATCCAACAGTATTATCTTAGTTTTGTCGTTCTGAATCCAACGAGACCACTCCCAAAGTTGTAGCTCCTTTACTAACCGAGATACAAAGTTTTAGTTTCCATATATGTGCACCAAAAACCCAAAGTTTGGATGTCTATATCTCGGCTTCTGTATGCACTATCTTTAAAAATCCAACAGTATTATCTTAGTTTTGTCGTTCTGAATCCAACGAGACCACTCCTAAAGTTGTAGCTTCTTTATTAACCGAGATACAAAGTTTTAGTTTCCATAGGTGTGCACCAAAAACCCAAAGTTTGGAAGTCTATATCTCGGCTTCTGTATGCACTATCTTTAAAAATCCAACTGTATTATCTTAGTTTTGTCGTTCTGTATTCAACGAGACCACTCTTAAAGTTGTAGCTCTTTTATTAACCGAGATACAAAGTTTTAGTTTCCTTAGGTGTGCACCAAAAACCCAAAGTTTGGAAGTCTATATCTCGGCTTCTGTAAGCACTATCTTTAAAAATCTAACAGTGTTGTCTTAGTTTTGTCGTTCTGAATCCAACGAGACTACTCCCAAAGTTGTAGCTCCTTTATTAACCGAGATACAAAGTTTTAGTTTCCATATATGTGCACCAAAAACCCAAAGTTTGGAAGTCTATATCTCGGCTTCTGTATGCACTATCTTTAAAAATCCAACTGTATTATCTTATTTTTGTCGTTCTGAATCCAACGAGACCACTCTTAAAGTTGTAGCTCTTTTATTAACCGAGATACAAAGTTTTAGTTTCCTTAGGTGTGCACCAAAAACCCAAAGTTTGGAAGTCTATATCTCGGCTTCTGTAAGCACTATCTTTAAAAATCTAACAGTGTTGTCTTAGTTTTGTCGTTCTGAATCCAACGAGACTACTCCCAAAGTTGTAGCTCCTTTATTAACCGAGATACAAAGTTTTAGTTTCCATATATGTGCACCAAAAACCCAAAGTTTGGAAGTCTATATCTCGGCTTCTGTATGCACTATCTTTAAAAATCCAACAGTATTATCTTAGTTTTGTCGTTCTGAATCCAACGAGACCACTCTTAAAGTCGTAGCTCCTTTATTAACCGAGATACAGAGTTTTAGTTTCCATAGGTGTGCACCAAAAACCCAAAGTTTGGAAGTCTATATCTCGGCTTCTGTATGCACTATCTTTAAAAATCCAACAGTATTATCTTAGTTTTGTTGTTCTGAATCCAACGAGATTACTCTTAAAGTTGTAGCTCTTTTATTAACCGAGATACAGAGTTTTAGTTTCCATAGGTGTGCACCAAAAACCCAAAGTTTGGAAGTCTATATCTCGGCTTCTGTATGCACTATCTTTAAAAATCCAACAGTATTATCTTAGTTTTGTCGTTCTGAATCCAACGAGACCACTCCCAAAGTTGTAGCTCCTTTACTAACCGAGATACAAAGTTTTAGTTTCCATATATGTGCACCAAAAACCCAAAGTTTGGATGTCTATATCTCGGCTTCTGTATGCACTATCTTTAAAAATCCAACAGTATTATCTTAGTTTTGTCGTTCTGAATCCAACGAGACCACTCCTAAAGTTGTAGCTTCTTTATTAACCGAGATACAAAGTTTTAGTTTCCATAGGTGTGCACCAAAAACCCAAAGTTTGGAAGTCTATATCTCGGCTTCTGTATGCACTATCTTCAAAAATCCAACAGTATTATCTTAGTTTTGTCGTTCTGAATCCAACGAGACCACTCCCAAAGTGGTAGCTCCTTTATTAACCAAGATACAAAGTTTTAGTTTCCATATATGTGCACCAAAAACCCAAAGTTTGGAAGTCTATATCTCGGCTTCTGTATGCACTATCTTTAAAAATCCAACAGTATTATCTTAGTTTTGTCGTTCTGAATCCAACGAGACCACTCTTAAAGTTGTAGCTCCTTTATTAACCGAGATACAAAGTTTTAGTTTTCATATATGTGCACCAAAAACCTAAAGTTTGGAAGTCTATATCTCGGCTTCTGTATGCACTATCTTTAAAAGTCCAACAGTATTATCTTAGTTTTGTCGTTCTGAATCCAACGAGACCACTCTTAAAGTCGTAGCTCCTTTATTAACCGAGATACAGAGTTTTAGTTTCCATAGGTGTGCACCAAAAACCCAAAGTTTGGAAGTCTATATCTCGGCTTCTGTATGCACTATCTTTAAAAATCCAACAGTATTATCTTAGTTTTGTCGTTCTGAATCCAACGAGATTACTCTTAAAGTTGTAGCTCTTTTATTAACTGAGATACAGATTTTTAGTTTCCATAGGTGTGCACCAAAAACCCAAAGTTTGGAAGTCTATATCTCGGCTTCTGTATGCACTATCTTTAAAAATCCAACAGTATTATCTTAGTTTTGTCGTTCTGAATCCAACGAGACCACTCTTAAAGTTGTAGCTCTTTTATTAACCGAGATACAAAGTTTTAGTTTCCTTAGGTGTGCACCAAAATCCCAAAGTTTGGAAGTCTATATCTCGGCTTCTGTATGCACTATCTTTAAAAATTCAACAGTATTATCTTAGTTTTGTCGTTCTGAATCCAACGAGACCACTCCCAAAGTTGTAGCTCTTTTATTAACCGAGATACAAAGTTTTAGTTTCCATAGGTGTGCACCAAAAACCCAAAGTTTGGAAGTCTATATCTCGGCTTCTGTATGCACTATCTTTAAAAATCCAACAGTATTATCTTAGTTTTGTTGTTCTGAATCCAACGAGATTACTCTTAAAGTTGTAGCTCTTTTATTAACCGAGATACAGAGTTTTAGTTTCCATAGGTGTGCACCAAAAACCCAAAGTTTGGAAGTCTATATCTCGGCTTCTGTATGCACTATCTTTAAAAATCCAACAGTATTATCTTAGTTTTGTCGTTCTGAATCCAACGAGACCACTCCCAAAGTTGTAGCTCCTTTACTAACCGAGATACAAAGTTTTAGTTTCCATATATGTGCACCAAAAACCCAAAGTTTGGATGTCTATATCTCGGCTTCTGTATGCACTATCTTTAAAAATCCAACAGTATTATCTTAGTTTTGTCGTTCTGAATCCAACGAGACCACTCCTAAAGTTGTAGCTTCTTTATTAACCGAGATACAAAGTTTTAGTTTCCATATATGTGCACCAAAAACCCAAAGTTTGGAAGTCTATATCTCGGCTTCTGTATGCACTATCTTTAAAAATCCAACAGTATTATCTTAGTTTTGTCGTTCTGAATCCAACGAGACTACTCCTAAAGTTGTAGCTCCTTTATTAACCGAGATACAAAGTTTTAGTTTCCATATATGTGCACCAAAAACCCAAAGTTTGAAAGTCTATATCTCGGCTTCTGTATGCACTATCTTTAAAAATCCAACAGTATTATCTTAGTTTTGTCGTTCTGAATCCAACGAGACCACTCCTAAAGTTGTAGCTTCTTTATTAACCGAGATACAAAGTTTTAGTTTCCATAGGTGTGCACCAAAAACCCAAAGTTTGGAAGTCTATATCTCGGCTTCTGTATGCACTATCTTTAAAAATCCAACAGTATTATCTTAGTTTTGTCGTTCTGAATCCAACGAGATAACTCTTAAAGTTGTAGCTCTTTTATTAACCGAGATACAGAGTTTTAGTTTCCATAGGTGTGCACCAAAAACCCAAAGTTTGGAAGTCTATATCTCGGCTTCTGTATGCACTATCTTTAAAAATCCAACAGTATTATCTTAGTTTTGTCGTTCTGAATCCAACGAGACCACTCCCAAAGTTGTAGCTCCTTTACTAACCGAGATACAAAGTTTTAGTTTCCATATATGTGCACCAAAAACCCAAAGTTTGAAAGTCTATATCTCGGCTTCTGTATGCACTATCTTTAAAAATCCAACAGTATTATCTTAGTTTTGTCGTTCTGAATCCAACGAGACCACTCTTAAAGTCGTAGCTCCTTTATTAACCGAGATACAGAGTTTTAGTTTCCATAGGTGTGCACCAAAAACCCAAAGTTTGGAAGTCTATATCTCGGCTTCTGTATGCACTATCTTTAAAAATCCAACAGTATTATCTTAGTTTTGTTGTTCTGAATCCAACGAGATTACTCTTAAAGTTGTAGCTCTTTTATTAACCGAGATACAGAGTTTTAGTTTCCATAGGTGTGCACCAAAAACCCAAAATTTGGAAGTCTATATCTCGGCTTCTGTATGCACTATCTTTAAAAATCCAACAGTATTATCTTAGTTTTGTCGTTCTGAATCCAACGAGACCACTCCCAAAGTTGTAGCTCCTTTACTAACCGAGATACAAAGTTTAAGTTTCCATATATGTGCACCAAAAACCCAAAGTTTGGATGTCTATATCTCGGCTTCTGTATGCACTATCTTTAAAAATCCAACAGTATTATTTTAGTTTTATCGTTCTGAATCCAACGAGACCACTCCCAAAGTTGTAGCTTCTTTATTAACCGAGATACAAAGTTTTAGTTTCCATAGGTGTGCACCAAAAACCCAAAGTTTGGAAGTCTATATCTCGGCTTCTGTATGCACTATCTTTAAAAATCCAACTGTATTATCTTAGTTTTGTCGTTCTGTATTCAACGAGACCACTCTTAAAGTTGTAGCTCTTTTATTAACCGAGATACAAAGTTTTAGTTTCCTTAGGTGTGCACCAAAAACCCAAAGTTTGGAAGTCTATATCTCGGCTTCTGTAAGCACTATCTTTAAAAATCTAACAGTGTTGTCTTAGTTTTGTCGTTCTGAATCCAACGAGACTACTCCCAAAGTTGTAGCTCCTTTATTAACCGAGATACAAAGTTTTAGTTTCCATATATGTGCACCAAAAACCCAAAGTTTGGAAGTCTATATCTCGGCTTCTGTATGCACTATCTTTAAAAATCCAACTGTATTATCTTAGTTTTGTCGTTCTGAATCCAACGAGACCACTCTTAAAGTTGTAGCTCTTTTATTAACCGAGATACAAAGTTTTAGTTTCCTTAGGTGTGCACCAAAAACCCAAAGTTTGGAAGTCTATATCTCGGCTTCTGTAAGCACTATCTTTAAAAATCTAACAGTGTTGTCTTAGTTTTGTCGTTCTGAATCCAACGAGACTACTCCCAAAGTTGTAGCTCCTTTATTAACCGAGATACAAAGTTTTAGTTTCCATATATGTGCACCAAAAACCCAAAGTTTGGAAGTCTATATCTCGGCTTCTGTATGCACTATCTTTAAAAATCCAACAGTATTATCTTAGTTTTGTCGTTCTGAATCCAACGAGACCACTCTTAAAGTCGTAGCTCCTTTATTAACCGAGATACAGAGTTTTAGTTTCCATAGGTGTGCACCAAAAACCCAAAGTTTGGAAGTCTATATCTCGGCTTCTGTATGCACTATCTTTAAAAATCCAACAGTATTATCTTAGTTTTGTTGTTCTGAATCCAACGAGATTACTCTTAAAGTTGTAGCTCTTTTATTAACCGAGATACAGAGTTTTAGTTTCCATAGGTGTGCACCAAAAACCCAAAGTTTGGAAGTCTATATCTCGGCTTCTGTATGCACTATCTTTAAAAAATCCAACAGTATTATCTTAGTTTTGTCGTTCTGAATCCAACGAGACCACTCCCAAAGTTGTAGCTCCTTTACTAACCGAGATACAAAGTTTTAGTTTCCATATATGTGCACCAAAAACCCAAAGTTTGGATGTCTTTATCTCGGCTTCTGTATGCACTATCTTTAAAAATCCAACAGTATTATCTTAGTTTTGTCGTTCTGAATCCAACGAGACCACTCCTAAAGTTGTAGCTTCTTTATTAACCGAGATACAAACACATCTCGTGAGAGTGTGTGCACCAAAAACCCAAAGTTTGGAAGTCTATATCTCGGCTTCTGTATGCACTATCTTCAAAAATCCAACAGTATTATCTTAGTTTTGTCGTTCTGAATCCAACGAGACCACTCCCAAAGTGGTAGCTCCTTTATTAACCAAGATACAAAGTTTTAGTTTCCATATATGTGCACCAAAAACCCAAAGTTTGGAAGTCTATATCTCGGCTTCTGTATGCACTATCTTTAAAAATCCAACAGTATTATCTTAGTTTTGTCGTTCTGAATCCAACGAGACCACTCTTAAAGTTGTAGCTCCTTTATTAACCGAGATACAAAGTTTTAGTTTTCATATATGTGCACCAAAAACCTAAAGTTTGGAAGTCTATATCTCGGCTTCTGTATGCACTATCTTTAAAAATCCAACAGTATTATCTTAGTTTTGTCGTTCTGAATCCAACGAGACCACTCTTAAAGTCGTAGCTCCTTTATTAACCGAGATACAGAGTTTTAGTTTCCATAGGTGTGCACCAAAAACCCAAAGTTTGGAAGTCTATATCTCGGCTTCTGTATGCACTATCTTTAAAAATCCAACAGTATTATCTTAGTTTTGTCGTTCTGAATCCAACGAGATTACTCTTAAAGTTGTAGCTCTTTTATTAACTGAGATACAGAGTTTTAGTTTCCATAGGTGTGCACCAAAAACCCAAAGTTTGGAAGTCTATATCTCGGCTTCTGTATGCACTATCTTTAAAAATCCAACAGTATTATCTTAGTTTTGTCGTTCTGAATCCAACGAGATAACTCTTAAAGTTGTAGCTCTTTTATTAACCGAGATACAGAGTTTTAGTTTCCATAGGTGTGCACCAAAAACCCAAAGTTTGGAAGTCTATATCTCGGCTTCTGTATGCACTATCTTTAAAAATCCAACAGTATTATCTTAGTTTTGTCGTTCTGAATCCAACGAGACCACTCCCAAAGTTGTAGCTCCTTTACTAACCGAGATACAAAGTTTTAGTTTCCATATATGTGCACCAAAAACCCAAAGTTTGAAAGTCTATATCTCGGCTTCTGTATGCACTATCTTTAAAAATCCAACAGTATTATCTTAGTTTTGTCGTTCTGAATCCAACGAGACCACTCTTAAAGTCGTAGCTCCTTTATTAACCGAGATACAGAGTTTTAGTTTCCATAGGTGTGCACCAAAAACCCAAAGTTTGGAAGTCTATATCTCGGCTTCTGTATGCACTATCTTTAAAAATCCAACAGTATTATCTTAGTTTTGTTGTTCTGAATCCAACGAGATTACTCTTAAAGTTGTAGCTCTTTTATTAACCGAGATACAGAGTTTTAGTTTCCATAGGTGTGCACCAAAAACCCAAAATTTGGAAGTCTATATCTCGGCTTCTGTATGCACTATCTTTAAAAATCCAACAGTATTATCTTAGTTTTGTCGTTCTGAATCCAACGAGACCACTCTTAAAGTTGTAGCTCTTTTATTAACCGAGATACAAAGTTTTAGTTTCCTTAGGTGTGCACCAAAATCCCAAAGTTTGGAAGTCTATATCTCGGCTTCTGTATGCACTATCTTTAAAAATTCAACAGTATTATCTTAGTTTTGTCGTTCTGAATCCAACGAGACCACTCCCAAAGTTGTAGCTCTTTTATTAACCGAGATACAAAGTTTTAGTTTCCATAGGTGTGCACCAAAAACCCAAAGTTTGGAAGTCTATATCTCGGCTTCTGTATGCACTATCTTTAAAAATCCAACAGTATTATCTTAGTTTTGTTGTTCTGAATCCAACGAGATTACTCTTAAAGTTGTAGCTCTTTTATTAACCGAGATACAGAGTTTTAGTTTCCATAGGTGTGCACCAAAAACCCAAAGTTTGGAAGTCTATATCTCGGCTTCTGTATGCACTATCTTTAAAAATCCAACAGTATTATCTTAGTTTTGTCGTTCTGAATCCAACGAGACCACTCCCAAAGTTGTAGCTCCTTTACTAACCGAGATACAAAGTTTTAGTTTCCATATATGTGCACCAAAAACCCAAAGTTTGGATGTCTATATCTCGGCTTCTGTATGCACTATCTTTAAAAATCCAACAGTATTATCTTAGTTTTGTCGTTCTGAATCCAACGAGACCACTCCTAAAGTTGTAGCTTCTTTATTAACCGAGATACAAAGTTTTAGTTTCCATATATGTGCACCAAAAACCCAAAGTTTGGAAGTCTATATCTCGGCTTCTGTATGCACTATCTTTAAAAATCCAACAGTATTATCTTAGTTTTGTCGTTCTGAATCCAACGAGACTACTCCTAAAGTTGTAGCTCCTTTATTAACCGAGATACAAAGTTTTAGTTTCCATATATGTGCACCAAAAACCCAAAGTTTGAAAGTCTATATCTCGGCTTCTGTATGCACTATCTTTAAAAATCCAACAGTATTATCTTAGTTTTGTCGTTCTGAATCCAACGAGACCACTCCTAAAGTTGTAGCTTCTTTATTAACCGAGATACAAAGTTTTAGTTTCCATAGGTGTGCACCAAAAACCCAAAGTTTGGAAGTCTATATCTCGGCTTCTGTATGCACTATCTTTAAAAATCCAACAGTATTGTCTTAGTTTTGTCGTTCTGAATCCAACGAGATAACTCTTAAAGTTGTAGCTCTTTTATTAACCGAGATACAGAGTTTTAGTTTCCATAGGTGTGCACCAAAAACCCAAAGTTTGGAAGTCTATATCTCGGCTTCTGTATGCACTATCTTTAAAAATCCAACAGTATTATCTTAGTTTTGTCGTTCTGAATCCAACGAGACCACTCCCAAAGTTGTAGCTCCTTTACTAACCGAGATACAAAGTTTTAGTTTCCATATATGTGCACCAAAAACCCAAAGTTTGAAAGTCTATATCTCGGCTTCTGTATGCACTATCTTTAAAAATCCAACAGTATTATCTTAGTTTTGTCGTTCTGAATCCAACGAGACCACTCTTAAAGTCGTAGCTCCTTTATTAACCGAGATACAGAGTTTTAGTTTCCATAGGTGTGCACCAAAAACCCAAAGTTTGGAAGTCTATATCTCGGCTTCTGTATGCACTATCTTTAAAAATCCAACAGTATTATCTTAGTTTTGTTGTTCTGAATCCAACGAGATTACTCTTAAAGTTGTAGCTCTTTTATTAACCGAGATACAGAGTTTTAGTTTCCATAGGTGTGCACCAAAAACCCAAAATTTGGAAGTCTATATCTCGGCTTCTGTATGCACTATCTTTAAAAATCCAACAGTATTATCTTAGTTTTGTCGTTCTGAATCCAACGAGACCACTCCCAAAGTTGTAGCTCCTTTACTAACCGAGATACAAAGTTTAAGTTTCCATATATGTGCACCAAAAACCCAAAGTTTGGATGTCTATATCTCGGCTTCTGTATGCACTATCTTTAAAAATCCAACAGTATTATTTTAGTTTTATCGTTCTGAATCCAACGAGACCACTCCCAAAGTTGTAGCTTCTTTATTAACCGAGATACAAAGTTTTAGTTTCCATAGGTGTGCACCAAAAACCCAAAGTTTGGAAGTCTATATCTCGGCTTCTGTATGCACTATCTTTAAAAATCCAACTGTATTATCTTAGTTTTGTCGTTCTGTATTCAACGAGACCACTCTTAAAGTTGTAGCTCTTTTATTAACCGAGATACAAAGTTTTAGTTTCCTTAGGTGTGCACCAAAAACCCAAAGTTTGGAAGTCTATATCTCGGCTTCTGTAAGCACTATCTTTAAAAATCTAACAGTGTTGTCTTAGTTTTGTCGTTCTGAATCCAACGAGACTACTCCCAAAGTTGTAGCTCCTTTATTAACCGAGATACAAAGTTTTAGTTTCCATATATGTGCACCAAAAACCCAAAGTTTGGAAGTCTATATCTCGGCTTCTGTATGCACTATCTTTAAAAATCCAACTGTATTATCTTAGTTTTGTCGTTCTGAATCCAACGAGACCACTCTTAAAGTTGTAGCTCTTTTATTAACCGAGATACAAAGTTTTAGTTTCCTTAGGTGTGCACCAAAAACCCAAAGTTTGGAAGTCTATATCTCGGCTTCTGTAAGCACTATCTTTAAAAATCTAACAGTGTTGTCTTAGTTTTGTCGTTCTGAATCCAACGAGACTACTCCCAAAGTTGTAGCTCCTTTATTAACCGAGATACAAAGTTTTAGTTTCCATATATGTGCACCAAAAACCCAAAGTTTGGAAGTCTATATCTCGGCTTCTGTATGCACTATCTTTAAAAATCCAACAGTATTATCTTAGTTTTGTCGTTCTGAATCCAACGAGACCACTCTTAAAGTCGTAGCTCCTTTATTAACCGAGATACAGAGTTTTAGTTTCCATAGGTGTGCACCAAAAACCCAAAGTTTGGAAGTCTATATCTCGGCTTCTGTATGCACTATCTTTAAAAATCCAACAGTATTATCTTAGTTTTGTTGTTCTGAATCCAACGAGATTACTCTTAAAGTTGTAGCTCTTTTATTAACCGAGATACAGAGTTTTAGTTTCCATAGGTGTGCACCAAAAACCCAAAGTTTGGAAGTCTATATCTCGGCTTCTGTATGCACTATCTTTAAAAATCCAACAGTATTATCTTAGTTTTGTCGTTCTGAATCCAACGAGACCACTCCCAAAGTTGTAGCTCCTTTACTAACCGAGATACAAAGTTTTAGTTTCCATATATGTGCACCAAAAACCCAAAGTTTGGATGTCTTTATCTCGGCTTCTGTATGCACTATCTTTAAAAATCCAACAGTATTATCTTAGTTTTGTCGTTCTGAATCCAACGAGACCACTCCTAAAGTTGTAGCTTCTTTATTAACCGAGATACAAAGTTTTAGTTTCCATAGGTGTGCACCAAAAACCCAAAGTTTGGAAGTCTATATCTCGGCTTCTGTATGCACTATCTTCAAAAATCCAACAGTATTATCTTAGTTTTGTCGTTCTGAATCCAACGAGACCACTCCCAAAGTGGTAGCTCCTTTATTAACCAAGATACAAAGTTTTAGTTTCCATATATGTGCACCAAAAACCCAAAGTTTGGAAGTCTATATCTCGGCTTCTGTATGCACTATCTTTAAAAATCCAACAGTATTATCTTAGTTTTGTCGTTCTGAATCCAACGAGACCACTCTTAAAGTTGTAGCTCCTTTATTAACCGAGATACAAAGTTTTAGTTTTCATATATGTGCACCAAAAACCTAAAGTTTGGAAGTCTATATCTCGGCTTCTGTATGCACTATCTTTAAAAATCCAACAGTATTATCTTAGTTTTGTCGTTCTGAATCCAACGAGACCACTCTTAAAGTCGTAGCTCCTTTATTAACCGAGATACAGAGTTTTAGTTTCCATAGGTGTGCACCAAAAACCCAAAGTTTGGAAGTCTATATCTCGGCTTCTGTATGCACTATCTTTAAAAATCCAACAGTATTATCTTAGTTTTGTCGTTCTGAATCCAACGAGATTACTCTTAAAGTTGTAGCTCTTTTATTAACTGAGATACAGAGTTTTAGTTTCCATAGGTGTGCACCAAAAACCCAAAGTTTGGAAGTCTATATCTCGGCTTCTGTATGCACTATCTTTAAAAATCCAACAGTATTATCTTAGTTTTGTCGTTCTGAATCCAACGAGACCACTCTTAAAGTTGTAGCTCTTTTATTAACCGAGATACAAAGTTTTAGTTTCCTTAGGTGTGCACCAAAAACCCAAAGTTTGGAAGTCTATATCTCGGCTTCTGTATGCACTATCTTTAAAAATTCAACAGTATTATCTTAGTTTTGTCGTTCTGAATCCAACGAGACCACTCCCAAAGTTGTAGCTCCTTTATTAACCGAGATACAAAGTTTTAGTTTCCATAGGTGTGCACCAAAAACCCAAAGTTTGGAAGTCTATATCTCGGCTTCTGTATGCACTATCTTTAAAAATCCAACAGTATTATCTTAGTTTTGTTGTTCTGAATCCAACGAGATTACTCTTAAAGTTGTAGCTCTTTTATTAACCGAGATACAGAGTTTTAGTTTCCATAGGTGTGCACCAAAAACCCAAAGTTTGGAAGTCTATATCTCGGCTTCTGTATGCACTATCTTTAAAAATCCAACAGTATTATCTTAGTTTTGTCGTTCTGAATCCAACGAGACCACTCCCAAAGTTGTAGCTCCTTTACTAACCGAGATACAAAGTTTTAGTTTCCATATATGTGCACCAAAAACCCAAAGTTTGGATGTCTATATCTCGGCTTCTGTATGCACTATCTTTAAAAATCCAACAGTATTATCTTAGTTTTGTCGTTCTGAATCCAACGAGACCACTCCTATAGTTGTAGCTTCTTTATTAACCGAGATACAAAGTTTTAGTTTCCACATATGTGCACCAAAAACCCAAAGTTTGGAAGTCTATATCTCGGCTTCTGTATGCACTATCTTTAAAAATCCAACAGTATTATCTTAGTTTTGTCGTTCTGAATCCAACGAGACTACTCCTAAAGTTGTAGCTCTTTTATTAACCGAGATACAAAGTTTTAGTTTCCATATATGTGCACCAAAAACCCAAAGTTTGAAAGTCTATATCTCGGCTTCTGTATGCACTATCTTTAAAAATCCAACAGTATTATCTTAGTTTTGTCGTTCTGAATCCAACGAGACCACTCCTAAAGTTGTAGCTTCTTTATTAACCGAGATACAAAGTTTTAGTTTCCATAGGTGTGCACCAAAAACCCAAAGTTTGGAAGTCTATATCTCGGCTTCTGTATGCACTATCTTTAAAAATCCAACAGTATTATCTTAGTTTTGTCGTTCTGAATCCAACGAGATAACTCTTAAAGTTGTAGCTCTTTTATTAACCGAGATACAGAGTTTTAGTTTCCATATATGTGCACCAAAAACCCAAAGTTTGAAAGTCTATATCTCGGCTTCTGTATGCACTATCTTTAAAAATCCAACAGTATTATCTTAGTTTTGTCGTTCTGAATCCAACGAGACCACTCTTAAAGTCGTAGCTCCTTTATTAACCGAGATACAGAGTTTTAGTTTCCATAGGTGTGCACCAAAAACCCAAAGTTTGGAAGTCTATATCTCGGCTTCTGTATGCACTATCTTTAAAAATCCAACAGTATTATCTTAGTTTTGTTGTTCTAAATCCAACGAGATTACTCTTAAAGTTGTAGCTCTTTTATTAACCGAGATACAGAGTTTTAGTTTCCATAGGTGTGCACCAAAAACCCAAAGTTTGGAAGTCTATATCTCGGCTTCTGTATGCACTATCTTTAAAAATCCAACAGTATTATCTTAGTTTTGTCGTTCTGAATCCAACGAGACCACTCCCAAAGTTGTAGCTCCTTTACTAACCGAGATACAAAGTTTTAGTTTCCATAGGTGTGCACCGAAAACCCAAAGTTTGGAAGTCTATATCTCGGCTTCTGTATGCACTATCTTTAAAAATCCAACAGTATTATCTTAGTTTTGTCGTTCTGAATCCAACGAGACCACTCCTAAAGTTGTAGCTTCTTTATTAACCGAGATACAAAGTTTTAGTTTCCATAGGTGTGCACCAAAAACCCAAAGTTTGGAAGTCTATATCTCGGCTTCTGTATGCACTATCTTTAAAAATCCAACAGTATTATCTTAGTTTTGTTGTTCTGAATCCAACGAGATTACTCTTAAAGTTGTAGCTCTTTTATTAACCGAGATACAGAGTTTTAGTTTCCATAGGTGTGCACCAAAAACCCAAAGTTTGGAAGTCTATATCACGGCTTCTGTATGCACTATCTTTAAAAATCCAACAGTATTATCTTAGTTTTGTCGTTCTGAATCCAACGAGACCACTCCCAAAGTTGTAGCTTCTTTACTAACCGAGATACAAAGTTTTAGTTTCCATATATGTGCACCAAAAACCCAAAGTTTGGATGTCTATATCTCGGCTTCTGTATGCACTATCTTTAAAAATCCAACAGTATTATCTTAGTTTTGTCGTTCTGAATCCAACGAGACCACTCCTAAAGTTGTAGCTTCTTTATTAACCGAGATACAAAGTTTTAGTTTCCATAGGTGTGCACCAAAAACCCAAAGTTTGGAAGTCTATATCTCGGCTTCTGTATGCACTATCTTCAAAAATCCAACAGTATTATCTTAGTTTTGTCGTTCTGAATCCAACGAGACCACTCCCAAAGTGGTAGCTCCTTTATTAACCAAGATACAAAGTTTTAGTTTCCATATATGTGCACCAAAAACCCAAAGTTTAGAAGTCTATATCTCGGCTTCTGTATGCACTATCTTTAAAAATCCAACAGTATTATCTTAGTTTCGTCGTTCTGAATCCAACGATACCACTCTTAAAGTTGTAGCTCCTTTATTAACCGAGATACAAAGTTTTAGTTTTCATATATGTGTTTGGAGTTTGGAAGTCTATATCTCGGCTTCTGTATGCACTATCTTTAAAAATCCAACAGTATTATCTTAGTTTTGTCGTTCTGAATCCAACGAGATTACTCTTAAAGTTGTAGCTCTTTTATTAACCGAGATACAGAGTTTTAGTTTCCATAGGTGTGCACCAAAAACCCAAAGTTTGGAAGTCTATATCTCGGCTTCTGTATGCACTATCTTTAAAAATCCAACAGTATTATCTTAGTTTTGTCGTTCTGAATCCAACGAGACCACTCTTAAAGTTGTAGCTCTTTTATTAACCGAGATACAAAGTTTTAGTTTCCATAGGTGTGCACCAAAAACCCAAAGTTTGGAAGTCTATATCTCGGCTTCTGTATGCACTATCTTCAAAAATCCAACAGTATTATCTTAGTTTTGTCGTTCTGAATCCAACGAGACCACTCTTAAAGTCGTAGCTTTTTTATTAACCGAGATACAGAGTTTTAGTTTCCATAGGTGTGCACCAAAAACCCAAAGTTTGGAAGTCTATATCTCGGCTTCTGTATGCACTATCTTTAAAAATCCAACAGTATTATCTTAGTTTTGTCGTTCTGAATCCAACGAGACCACTCTTAAAGTCGTAGCTTTTTTATTAACCGAGATACAGAGTTTTAGTTTCCATAGGTGTGCACCAAAAACCCAAAGTTTGGAAGTCTATATCTCGGCTTCTGTATGCACTATCTTTAAAAATCCAACAGTATTATCTTAGTTTTGTCGTTCTGAATCCAACGAGATTACTCTTAAAGTTGTAGCTCTTTTATTAACCGAGATACAGAGTTTTAGTTTCCATAGGTGTGCACCAAAAACCCAAAGTTTGGAAGTCTATATCTCGGCTTCTGTATGCACTATCTTTAAAAATCCAACAGTATTATCTTAGTTTTGTCGTTCTGAATCCAACGAGACCACTCTTAAAGTTGTAGCTCTTTTATTAACCGAGATACAAAGTTTTAGTTTCCTTAGGTGTGCACCAAAAACCCAAAGTTTGGAAGTCTATATCTCGGCTTCTGTATGCACTATCTTTAAAAATTCAACAGTATTATCTTAGTTTTGTCGTTCTGAATCCAACGAGACCACTCCCAAAGTTGTAGCTCCTTTATTAACCGAGATACAAAGTTTTAGTTTCCATAGGTGTGCACCAAAAACCCAAAGTTTGGAAGTCTATATCTCGGCTTCTGTATGCACTATCTTTAAAAATCCAACAGTATTATCTTAGTTTTGTCGTTCTGAATCCAACGAGATAACTCTTAAAGTTGTAGCTCTTTTATTAACCGAGATACAGAGTTTTAGTTTCCATAGGTGTGCACCAAAAACCCAAAGTTTGGAAGTCTATATCTCGGCTTCTGTATGCACTATCTTTAAAAATCCAACAGTATTATCTTAGTTTTGTCATTTTGAATCCAACGAGACCACTCCCAAAGTTGTAGCTCCTTTACTAACCGAGATACAAAGTTTTAGTTTCCATATATGTGCACCAAAAACCCAAAGTTTGGATGTCTATATCTCGGCTTCTGTATGCACTATCTTTAAAAATCCAACAGTATTATCTTAGTTTTGTCGTTCTGAATCCAACGAGACCACTCCTAAAGTTGTAGCTTCTTTATTAACCGAGATACAAAGTTTTAGTTTCCATAGGTGTGCACCAAAAACCCAAAGTTTGGAAGTCTATATCTCGGCTTCTGTATGCATTATCTTCAAAAATCCAACAGTATTATCTTAGTTTTGTCGTTCTGAATCCAACGAGACCACTCTTAAAGTCGTAGCTTTTTTATTAACCGAGATACAGAGTTTTAGTTTCCATAGGTGTGCACCAAAAACCCAAAGTTTGGAAGTCTATATCTCGGCTTCTGTATGCACTATCTTTAAAAATCCAACAGTATTATCTTAGTTTTGTCGTTCTGAATCCAACGAGACCACTCTTAAAGTCGTAGTTTTTTTTATTAACCGAGATACAGAGTTTTAGTTTCCATAGGTGTGCACCAAAAACCCAAAGTTTGGAAGTCTATATCTCGGCTTCTGTATGCACTATCTTTAAAAATCCAACAGTATTATCTTAGTTTTGTCGTTCTGAATCCAACGAGATTACTCTTAAAGTTGTAGCTCTTTTATTAACCGAGATACAGAGTTTTAGTTTCCATAGGTGTGCACCAAAAACCCAAAGTTTGGAAGTCTATATCTCGGCTTCTGTATGCACTATCTTTAAAAATCCAACAGTATTATCTTAGTTTTGTCGTTCTGAATCCAACGAGACCACTCTTAAAGTTGTAGCTCTTTTATTAACCGAGATACAAAGTTTTAGTTTCCTTAGGTGTGCACCAAAAACCCAAAGTTTGGAAGTCTATATCTCGGCTTCTGTATGCACTATCTTTAAAAATTCAACAGTATTATCTTAGTTTTGTCGTTCTGAATCCAACGAGACCACTCCCAAAGTTGTAGCTCCTTTATTAACCGAGATACAAAGTTTTAGTTTCCATAGGTGTGCACCAAAAACCCAAAGTTTGGAAGTCTATATCTCGGCTTCTGTATGCACTATCTTTAAAAATCCAACAGTATTATCTTAGTTTTGTCGTTCTGAATCCAACGAGATAACTCTTAAAGTTGTAGCTCTTTTATTAACCGAGATACAGAGTTTTAGTTTCCATAGGTGTGCACCAAAAACCCAAAGTTTGGAAGTCTATATCTCGGCTTCTGTATGCACTATCTTTAAAAATCCAACAGTATTATCTTAGTTTTGTCGTTCTGAATCCAACGAGACCACTCCTATAGTTGTAGCTTCTTTATTAACCGAGATACAAAGTTTTAGTTTCCACATATGTGCACCAAAAACCCAAAGTTTGGAAGTCTATATCTCGGCTTCTGTATGCACTATCTTTAAAAATCCAACAGTATTATCTTAGTTTTGTCGTTCTGAATCCAACGAGACTACTCCTAAAGTTGTAGCTCCTTTATTAACCGAGATACAAAGTTTTAGTTTCCATATATGTGCACCAAAAACCCAAAGTTTGAAAGTCTATATCTCGGCTTCTGTATGCACTATCTTTAAAAATCCAACAGTATTATCTTAGTTTTGTCGTTCTGAATCCAACGAGACCACTCCTAAAGTTGTAGCTTCTTTATTAACCGAGATACAAAGTTTTAGTTTCCATAGGTGTGCACCAAAAACCCAAAGTTTGGAAGTCTATATCTCGGCTTCTGTATGCACTATCTTTAAAAATCCAACAGTATTATCTTAGTTTTGTCGTTCTGAATCCAACGAGATAACTCTTAAAGTTGTAGCTCTTTTATTAACCGAGATACAGAGTTTTAGTTTCCATATATGTGCACCAAAAACCCAAAGTTTGAAAGTCTATATCTCGGCTTCTGTATGCACTATCTTTAAAAATCCAACAGTATTATCTTAGTTTTGTCGTTCTGAATCTAACGAGACCACTCTTAAAGTCGTAGCTCTTTTATTAACCGAGATACAGAGTTTTAGTTTCCATAGGTGTGCACCAAAAACCCAAAGTTTGGAAGTCTATATCTCGGCTTCTGTATGCACTATCTTTAAAAATTCAACAGTATTATCTTAGTTTTGTCGTTCTGAATCCAACGAGACCACTCCCAAAGTTGTAGCTCCTTTATTAACCGAGATACAAAGTTTTAGTTTCCATAGGTGTGCACCAAAAACCCAAAGTTTGGAAGTCTATATCTCGGCTTCTGTATGCACTATCTTTAAAAATCCAACAGTATTATCTTAGTTTTGTCGTTCTGAATCCAACGAGATAACTCTTAAAGTTGTAGCTCTTTTATTAACCGAGATACAGAGTTTTAGTTTCCATAGGTGTGCACCAAAAACCCAAAGTTTGGAAGTCTATATCTCGGCTTCTGTATGCACTATCTTTAAAAATCCAACAGTATTATCTTAGTTTTGTCGTTCTGAATCCAACGAGACCACTCCTATAGTTGTAGCTTCTTTATTAACCGAGATACAAAGTTTTAGTTTCCACATATGTGCACCAAAAACCCAAAGTTTGGAAGTCTATATCTCGGCTTCTGTATGCACTATCTTTAAAAATCCAACAGTATTATCTTAGTTTTGTCGTTCTGAATCCAACGAGACTACTCCTAAAGTTGTAGCTCCTTTATTAACCGAGATACAAAGTTTTAGTTTCCATATATGTGCACCAAAAACCCAAAGTTTGAAAGTCTATATCTCGGCTTCTGTATGCACTATCTTTAAAAATCCAACAGTATTATCTTAGTTTTGTCGTTCTGAATCCAACGAGACCACTCCTAAAGTTGTAGCTTCTTTATTAACCGAGATACAAAGTTTTAGTTTCCATAGGTGTGCACCAAAAACCCAAAGTTTGGAAGTCTATATCTCGGCTTCTGTATGCACTATCTTTAAAAATCCAACAGTATTATCTTAGTTTTGTCGTTCTGAATCCAACGAGATAACTCTTAAAGTTGTAGCTCTTTTATTAACCGAGATACAGAGTTTTAGTTTCCATATATGTGCACCAAAAACCCAAAGTTTGAAAGTCTATATCTCGGCTTCTGTATGCACTATCTTTAAAAATCCAACAGTATTATCTTAGTTTTGTCGTTCTGAATCCAACGAGACCACTCTTAAAGTCGTAGCTCCTTTATTAACCGAGATACAGAGTTTTAGTTTCCATAGGTGTGCACCAAAAACCCAAAGTTTGGAAGTCTATATCTCGGCTTCTGTATGCACTATCTTTAAAAATCCAACAGTATTATCTTAGTTTTGTTGTTCTAAATCCAACGAGATTACTCTTAAAGTTGTAGCTCTTTTATTAACCGAGATACAGAGTTTTAGTTTCCATAGGTGTGCACCAAAAACCCAAAGTTTGGAAGTCTATATCTCGGCTTCTGTATGCACTATCTTTAAAAATCCAACAGTATTATCTTAGTTTTGTCGTTCTGAATCCAACGAGACCACTCCCAAAGTTGTAGCTCCTTTACTAACCGAGATACAAAGTTTTAGTTTCCATAGGTGTGCACCGAAAACCCAAAGTTTGGAAGTCTATATCTCGGCTTCTGTATGCACTATCTTTAAAAATCCAACAGTATTATCTTAGTTTTGTCGTTCTGAATCCAACGAGACCACTCCTAAAGTTGTAGCTTCTTTATTAACCGAGATACAAAGTTTTAGTTTCCATAGGTGTGCACCAAAAACCCAAAGTTTGGAAGTCTATATCTCGGCTTCTGTATGCACTATCTTTAAAAATCCAACAGTATTATCTTAGTTTTGTTGTTCTGAATCCAACGAGATTACTCTTAAAGTTGTAGCTCTTTTATTAACCGAGATACAGAGTTTTAGTTTCCATAGGTGTGCACCAAAAACCCAAAGTTTGGAAGTCTATATCACGGCTTCTGTATGCACTATCTTTAAAAATCCAACAGTATTATCTTAGTTTTGTCGTTCTGAATCCAACGAGACCACTCCCAAAGTTGTAGCTTCTTTACTAACCGAGATACAAAGTTTTAGTTTCCATATATGTGCACCAAAAACCCAAAGTTTGGATGTCTATATCTCGGCTTCTGTATGCACTATCTTTAAAAATCCAACAGTATTATCTTAGTTTTGTCGTTCTGAATCCAACGAGACCACTCCTAAAGTTGTAGCTTCTTTATTAACCGAGATACAAAGTTTTAGTTTCCATAGGTGTGCACCAAAAACCCAAAGTTTGGAAGTCTATATCTCGGCTTCTGTATGCACTATCTTCAAAAATCCAACAGTATTATCTTAGTTTTGTCGTTCTGAATCCAACGAGACCACTCCCAAAGTGGTAGCTCCTTTATTAACCAAGATACAAAGTTTTAGTTTCCATATATGTGCACCAAAAACCCAAAGTTTAGAAGTCTATATCTCGGCTTCTGTATGCACTATCTTTAAAAATCCAACAGTATTATCTTAGTTTCGTCGTTCTGAATCCAACGATACCACTCTTAAAGTTGTAGCTCCTTTATTAACCGAGATACAAAGTTTTAGTTTTCATATATGTGTTTGGAGTTTGGAAGTCTATATCTCGGCTTCTGTATGCACTATCTTTAAAAATCCAACAGTATTATCTTAGTTTTGTCGTTCTGAATCCAACGAGATTACTCTTAAAGTTGTAGCTCTTTTATTAACCGAGATACAGAGTTTTAGTTTCCATAGGTGTGCACCAAAAACCCAAAGTTTGGAAGTCTATATCTCGGCTTCTGTATGCACTATCTTTAAAAATCCAACAGTATTATCTTAGTTTTGTCGTTCTGAATCCAACGAGACCACTCTTAAAGTTGTAGCTCTTTTATTAACCGAGATACAAAGTTTTAGTTTCCATAGGTGTGCACCAAAAACCCAAAGTTTGGAAGTCTATATCTCGGCTTCTGTATGCACTATCTTCAAAAATCCAACAGTATTATCTTAGTTTTGTCGTTCTGAATCCAACGAGACCACTCTTAAAGTCGTAGCTTTTTTATTAACCGAGATACAGAGTTTTAGTTTCCATAGGTGTGCACCAAAAACCCAAAGTTTGGAAGTCTATATCTCGGCTTCTGTATGCACTATCTTTAAAAATCCAACAGTATTATCTTAGTTTTGTCGTTCTGAATCCAACGAGACCACTCTTAAAGTCGTAGCTTTTTTATTAACCGAGATACAGAGTTTTAGTTTCCATAGGTGTGCACCAAAAACCCAAAGTTTGGAAGTCTATATCTCGGCTTCTGTATGCACTATCTTTAAAAATCCAACAGTATTATCTTAGTTTTGTCGTTCTGAATCCAACGAGATTACTCTTAAAGTTGTAGCTCTTTTATTAACCGAGATACAGAGTTTTAGTTTCCATAGGTGTGCACCAAAAACCCAAAGTTTGGAAGTCTATATCTCGGCTTCTGTATGCACTATCTTTAAAAATCCAACAGTATTATCTTAGTTTTGTCGTTCTGAATCCAACGAGACCACTCTTAAAGTTGTAGCTCTTTTATTAACCGAGATACAAAGTTTTAGTTTCCTTAGGTGTGCACCAAAAACCCAAAGTTTGGAAGTCTATATCTCGGCTTCTGTATGCACTATCTTTAAAAATTCAACAGTATTATCTTAGTTTTGTCGTTCTGAATCCAACGAGACCACTCCCAAAGTTGTAGCTCCTTTATTAACCGAGATACAAAGTTTTAGTTTCCATAGGTGTGCACCAAAAACCCAAAGTTTGGAAGTCTATATCTCGGCTTCTGTATGCACTATCTTTAAAAATCCAACAGTATTATCTTAGTTTTGTCGTTCTGAATCCAACGAGATAACTCTTAAAGTTGTAGCTCTTTTATTAACCGAGATACAGAGTTTTAGTTTCCATAGGTGTGCACCAAAAACCCAAAGTTTGGAAGTCTATATCTCGGCTTCTGTATGCACTATCTTTAAAAATCCAACAGTATTATCTTAGTTTTGTCATTTTGAATCCAACGAGACCACTCCCAAAGTTGTAGCTCCTTTACTAACCGAGATACAAAGTTTTAGTTTCCATATATGTGCACCAAAAACCCAAAGTTTGGATGTCTATATCTCGGCTTCTGTATGCACTATCTTTA
Organism: Anthonomus grandis grandis; assembly: GCF_022605725.1. Lineage (NCBI taxonomy): Eukaryota > Metazoa > Arthropoda > Insecta > Coleoptera > Curculionidae > Anthonomus > Anthonomus grandis. The sequence goes on from NW_026088531.1 coordinate 33,624, forward strand.
AAAATCCAACAGTATTATCTTAGTTTTGTCGTTCTGAATCCAACGAGACCACTCCTAAAGTTGTAGCTTCTTTATTAACCGAGATACAAAGTTTTAGTTTCCATAGGTGTGCACCAAAAACCCAAAGTTTGGAAGTCTATATCTCGGCTTCTGTATGCATTATCTTCAAAAATCCAACAGTATTATCTTAGTTTTGTCGTTCTGAATCCAACGAGACCACTCTTAAAGTCGTAGCTTTTTTATTAACCGAGATACAGAGTTTTAGTTTCCATAGGTGTGCACCAAAAACCCAAAGTTTGGAAGTCTATATCTCGGCTTCTGTATGCACTATCTTTAAAAATCCAACAGTATTATCTTAGTTTTGTCGTTCTGAATCCAACGAGACCACTCTTAAAGTCGTAGTTTTTTTTATTAACCGAGATACAGAGTTTTAGTTTCCATAGGTGTGCACCAAAAACCCAAAGTTTGGAAGTCTATATCTCGGCTTCTGTATGCACTATCTTTAAAAATCCAACAGTATTATCTTAGTTTTGTCGTTCTGAATCCAACGAGATTACTCTTAAAGTTGTAGCTCTTTTATTAACCGAGATACAGAGTTTTAGTTTCCATAGGTGTGCACCAAAAACCCAAAGTTTGGAAGTCTATATCTCGGCTTCTGTATGCACTATCTTTAAAAATCCAACAGTATTATCTTAGTTTTGTCGTTCTGAATCCAACGAGACCACTCTTAAAGTTGTAGCTCTTTTATTAACCGAGATACAAAGTTTTAGTTTCCTTAGGTGTGCACCAAAAACCCAAAGTTTGGAAGTCTATATCTCGGCTTCTGTATGCACTATCTTTAAAAATTCAACAGTATTATCTTAGTTTTGTCGTTCTGAATCCAACGAGACCACTCCCAAAGTTGTAGCTCCTTTATTAACCGAGATACAAAGTTTTAGTTTCCATAGGTGTGCACCAAAAACCCAAAGTTTGGAAGTCTATATCTCGGCTTCTGTATGCACTATCTTTAAAAATCCAACAGTATTATCTTAGTTTTGTCGTTCTGAATCCAACGAGATAACTCTTAAAGTTGTAGCTCTTTTATTAACCGAGATACAGAGTTTTAGTTTCCATAGGTGTGCACCAAAAACCCAAAGTTTGGAAGTCTATATCTCGGCTTCTGTATGCACTATCTTTAAAAATCCAACAGTATTATCTTAGTTTTGTCGTTCTGAATCCAACGAGACCACTCCCAAAGTTGTAGCTCCTTTACTAACCGAGATACAAAGTTTTAGTTTCCATATATGTGCACCAAAAACCCAAAGTTTGAAAGTCTATATCTCGGCTTCTGTATGCACTATCTTTAAAAATCCAACAGTATTATCTTAGTTTTGTCATTCTGAATCCAACGAGACCACTCTTAAAGTCGTAGCTCCTTTATTAACCGAGATACAGAGTTTTAGTTTCCATAGGTGTGCACCAAAAACCCAAAGTTTGGAAGTCTATATCTCGGCTTCTGTATGCACTATCTTTAAAAATCCAACAGTATTATCTTAGTTTTGTTGTTCTGAATCCAACGAGATTACTCTTAAAGTTGTAGCTCTTTTATTAACCGAGATACAGAGTTTTAGTTTCCATAGGTGTGCACCAAAAACCCAAAGTTTGGAAGTCTATATCTCGGCTTCTGTATGCACTATCTTTAAAAATCCAACAGTATTATCTTAGTTTTGTCGTTCTGAATCCAACGAGACCACTCCCAAAGTTGTAGCTCCTTTACTAACCGAGATACAAAGTTTTAGTTTCCATATATGTGCACCAAAAACCCAAAGTTTGGATGTCTATATCTCGGCTTCTGTATGCACTATCTTTAAAAATCCAACAGTATTATCTTAGTTTTGTCGTTCTGAATCCAACGAGACCACTCCTAAAGTTGTAGCTTCTTTATTAACCGAGATACAAAGTTTTAGTTTCCATAGGTGTGCACCAAAAACCCAAAGTTTGGAAGTCTATATCTCGGCTTCTGTATGCACTATCTTTAAAAATCCAACAGTATTATTTTAGTTTTGTTGTTCTGAATCCAACGAGATTACTCTTAAAGTTGTAGCTCTTTTATTAACCGAGATACAGAGTTTTAGTTTCCATAGGTGTGCACCAAAAACCCAAAGTTTGGAAGTCTATATCTCGGCTTCTGTATGTACTATCTTTAAAAATCCAACAGTATTATCTTAGTTTTGTCGTTCTGAATCCAACGAGACCACTCCCAAAGTTGTAGCTCCTTTACTAACCGAGATACAAAGTTTTAGTTTCCATATATGTGCACCAAAAACCCAAAGTTTGGATGTCTATATCTCGGCTTCTGTATGCACTATCTTTAAAAATCCAACAGTATTATCTTAGTTTTGTCGTTCTGAATCCAACGAGACCACTCCTAAAGTTGTAGCTTCTTTATTAACCGAGATACAAAGTTTTAGTTTCCATAGGTGTGCACCAAAAACCCAAAGTTTGGAAGTCTATATCTCGGCTTCTGTATGCACTATCTTTAAAAATCCAACAGTATTATCTTAGTTTTGTCGTTCTGAATCCAACGAGACCACTCCCAAAGTTGTAGCTCCTTTACTAACCGAGATACAAAGTTTTAGTTTCCATATATGTGCACCAAAAACCCAAAGTTTGGAAGTCTATATCTCGGCTTCTGTATGCACTATCTTTAAAAATCCAACTGTATTATCTTAGTTTTGTCGTTCTGAATCCAACGAGACCACTCTTAAAGTTGTAGCTCTTTTATTAACCGAGATACAAAGTTTTAGTTTCCATATATGTGCACCAAAAACCCAAAGTTTGGATGTCTATATCTCGGCTTCTGTACGCACTATCTTTAAAAATCCAACAGTATTATCTTAGTTTTGTCGTTCTGAATCCAACGAGACCACTCCTAAAGTTGTAGCTTCTTTATTAACCGAGATACAAAGTTTTAGTTTCCATAGGTGTGCACCAAAAACCCAAAGTTTGGAAGTCTATATCTCGGCTTCTGTATGCACTATCTTCAAAAATCCAACAGTATTATCTTAGTTTTGTCGTTCTGAATCCAACGAGACCACTCCCAAAGTGGTAGCTCCTTTATTAACCAAGATACAAAGTTTTAGTTTCCATATATGTGCACCAAAAACCCAAAGTTTGGAAGTCTATATCTCGGCTTCTGTATGCACTATCTTTAAAAATCCAACAGTATTATCTTAGTTTCGTCGTTCTGAATCCAACGATACCACTCTTAAAGTTGTAGCTCCTTTATTAACCGAGATACAAAGTTTTAGTTTTCATATATGTGCACCAAAAACCTAAAGTTTGGAAGTCTATATCTCGGCTTCTGTATGCACTATCTTTAAAAATCCAACAGTATTATCTTAGTTTTGTCGTTCTGAATCCAACGAGACCACTCCTAAAGTTATAGCTCCTTTACTAACCGAGATACAAAGTTTTAGTTTCCATATATGTGCACCAAAAACCCAAAGTTTGGAAGTCTATATCTCGGCTTCTGTATGCACTATCTTTAAAAATCCAACAGTATTATCTTAGTTTTGTCGTTCTGAATCCAACGAGACCACTCCCAAAGTTGTAGCTCCTTTACTAACCGAGATACAAAGTTTTAGTTTCCATATATGTGCACCAAAAACCCAAAGTTTGGAAGTCTATATCTCGGCTTCTGTATGCACTATCTTTAAAAATCCAACTGTATTATCTTAGTTTTGTCGCTCTGAATCCAACGAGACCACTCTTAAAGTTGTAGCTCTTTTATTAACCGAGATACAAAGTTTTAGTTTCCTTAGGTGTGCACCAAAAACCCAAAGTTTGGAAGTCTATATCTCGGCTTCTGTAAGCACTATCTTTAAAAATCTAACAGTGTTGTCTTAGTTTTGTCGTTCTGAATCCAACGAGACTACTCCAAAAGTTGTAGCTCCTTTATTAACCGAGATACAAAGTTTTAGTTTCCATATATGTGCACCAAAAACCCAAAGTTTAAAAGTCTATATCTCGGCTTCTGTATGCACTATCTTTAAAAATCCAACAGTATTATCTTAGTTTTGTCGTTCTGAATCCAACGAGACCACTCCTAAAGTTGTAGCTTCTTTATTAACCGAGATACAAAGTTTTAGTTTCCATAGGTGTGCACCAAAAACCCAAAGTTTGGAAGTCTATATCTCGGCTTCTGTATGCACTATCTTTAAAAATCCAACAGTATTATCTTAGTTTTGTCGTTCTGAATCCAACGAGATTACTCTTAAAGTTGTAGCTCTTTTATTAACCGAGATACAGAGTTTTAGTTTCCATAGGTGTGCACCAAAAACCCAAAGTTTGGAAGTCTATATCTCGGCTTCTGTATGCACTATCTTTAAAAATCCAACAGTATTATCTTAGTTTTGTCGTTCTGAATCCAACGAGACCACTCCCAAAGTTGTAGCTCCTTTACTAACCGAGATACAAAGTTTTAGTTTCCATATATGTGCACCAAAAACCCAAAGTTTGGAAGTCTATATCTCGGCTTCTGTATGCACTATCTTTAAAGATCCAACAGTATTATCTTAGTTTTGTCGTTCTGAATCCAACGAGACCACTCTTAAAGTTGTAGCTCTTTTATTAACCGAGATACAAAGTTTTAGTTTCCTTAGGTGTGCACCAAAAACCCAAAGTTTGGAAGTCTATATCTCGGCTTCTGTATGCACTATCTTTAAAAATTCAACAGTATTATCTTAGTTTTGTCGTTCTGAATCCAACGAGACCACTCCCAAAGTTGTAGCTCCTTTATTAACCGAGATACAAAGTTTTAGTTTCCATAGGTGTGCACCAAAAACCCAAAGTTTGGAAGTCTATATCTCGGCTTCTGTATGCACTATCTTTAAAAATCCAACAGTATTATCTTAGTTTTGTCGTTCTGAATCCAACGAGACTACTCCCAAAGTTGTAGCTCCTTTATTAACCGAGATACAAAGTTTTAGTTTCCATATATGTGCACCAAAAACCCAAAGTTTGGAAGTCTATATCTCGGCTTCTGTATGCACTATCTTTAAAAATCCAACAGTATTATCTTAGTTTTGTCGTTCTGAATCCAACGAGACCACTCTTAAAGTCGTAGCTCCTTTATTAACCGAGATACAGAGTTTTAGTTTCCATAGGTGTGCACCAAAAACCCAAAGTTTGGAAGTCTATATCTCGGCTTCTGTATGCACTATCTTTAAAAATCCAACAGTATTATCTTAGTTTTGTCGTTCTGAATCCAACGAGACCACTCCCAAAGTTATAGCTCCTTTACTAACCGAGATACAAAGTTTTAGTTTCCATATATGTGCACCAAAAACCCAAAGTTTGGAAGTCTATATCTCGGCTTCTGTATGCACTATCTTTAAAAATCCAACAGTATTATCTTAGTTTTGTCGTTCTGAATCCAACGAGACCACTCTTAAAGTTGTAGCTCTTTTATTAACCGAGATACAAAGTTTTAGTTTCCTTAGGTGTGCACCAAAAACCCAAAGTTTGGAAGTCTATATCTCGGCTTCTGTATGCACTATCTTTAAAAATCCAACAGTATTATCTTAGTTTTGTCGTTTTGAATCCAACGAGATTACTCTTAAAGTTGTAGCTCTTTTATTAACCGAGATACAGAGTTTTAGTTTCCATAGGTGTGCACCAAAAACCCAAAGTTTGGAAGTCTATATCTCGGCTTCTGTATGCACTATCTTTAAAAATCCAACAGTATTATCTTAGTTTTGTCGTTCTGAATCCAACGAGACCACTCCCAAAGTTATAGCTCCTTTACTAACCGAGATACAAAGTTTTAGTTTCCATATATGTGCACCAAAAACCCAAAGTTTGGAAGTCTATATCTCGGCTTCTGTATGCACTATCTTTAAAAATCCAACAGTATTATCTTAGTTTTGTCGTTCTGAATCCAACGAGACCACTCTTAAAGTTGTAGCTCTTTTATTAACCGAGATACAAAGTTTTAGTTTCCTTAGGTGTGCACCAAAAACCCAAAGTTTGGAAGTCTATATCTCGGCTTCTGTATGCACTATCTTTAAAAATTCAACAGTATTATCTTAGTTTTGTCGTTCTGAATCCAACGAGACCACTCCCAAAGTTGTAGCTCCTTTATTAACCGAGATACAAAGTTTTAGTTTCCATAGGTGTGCACCAAAAACCCAAAGTTTGGAAGTCTATATCTCGGCTTCTGTATGCACTATCTTTAAAAATCCAACAGTATTATCTTAGTTTTGTCGTTCTGAATCCAACGAGACTACTCCCAAAGTTGTAGCTCCTTTATTAACCGAGATACAAAGTTTTAGTTTCCATATATGTGCACCAAAAACCCAAAGTTTGGAAGTCTATATCTCGGCATCTGTATGCACTATCTTTAAAAATCCAACAGTATTATCTTAGTTTTGTCGTTCTGAATCCAACGAGACCACTCTTAAAGTCGTAGCTCCTTTATTAACCGAGATACAGATTTTTAGTTTCCATAGGTGCGCACCAAAAACCCAAAGTTTGGAAGTCTATATCTCGGCTTCTGTATGCACTATCTTTAAAAATCCAACAGTATTATCTTAGTTTTGTCGTTCTGAATCCAACGAGACCACTCTTAAAGTTGTAGCTCTTTTATTAACCGAGATACAAAGTTTTAGTTTCCTTAGGTGTGCACCAAAAACCCAAAGTTTGGAAGTCTATATCTCGGCTTCTGTAAGCACTATCTTTAAAAATCTAACAGTGTTGTCTTAGTTTTGTCGTTCTGAATCCAACGAGACTACTCCCAAAGTTGTAGCTCCTTTATTAACCGAGATACAAAGTTTTAGTTTCCATATATGTGCACCAAAAACCCAAAGTTTGGAAGTCTATATCTCGGCTTCTGTATGCACTATCTTTAAAAATCCAACAGTATTATCTTAGTTTTGTTGTTCTGAATCCAACGAGACCACTCTTAAAGTTGTAGCTCTTTTATTAACCGAGATACAAAGTTTTAGTTTCCTTAGGTGTGCACCAAAAACCCAAAGTTTGGAAGTCTATATCTCGGCTTCTGTAAGCACTATCTTTAAAAATCTAACAGTGTTGTCTTAGTTTTGTCGTTCTGAATCCAACGAGACTACTCCTAAAGTTGTAGCTCCTTTATTAACCGAGATACAAAGTTTTAGTTTCCATATATGTGCACCAAAAACCCAAAGTTTGAAAGTCTATATCTCGGCTTCTGTATGCACTATCTTTAAAAATCCAACAGTATTATCTTAGTTTTGTCGTTCTGAATCCAACGAGACCACTCCTAAAGTTGTAGCTTCTTTATTAACCGAGATACAAAGTTTTAGTTTCCATAGGTGTGCACCAAAAACCCAAAGTTTGGAAGTCTATATCTCGGCTTCTGTATGCACTATCTTTAAAAATCCAACAGTATTATCTTAGTTTTGTCGTTCTGAATCCAACGAGATAACTCTTAAAGTTGTAGCTCTTTTATTAACCGAGATACAGAGTTTTAGTTTCCATAGGTGTGCACCAAAAACCCAAAGTTTGGAAGTCTATATCTCGGCTTCTGTATGCACTATCTTTAAAAATCCAACAGTATTATCTTAGTTTTGTCGTTCTGAATCCAACGAGACCACTCCCAAAGTTGTAGCTCCTTTACTAACCGAGATACAAAGTTTTAGTTTCCATATATGTGCACCAAAAACCCAAAGTTTGAAAGTCTATATCTCGGCTTCTGTATGCACTATCTTTAAAAATCCAACAGTATTATCTTAGTTTTGTCGTTCTGAATCCAACGAGACCACTCCCAAAGTTGTAGCTCCTTTACTAACCGAGATACAAAGTTTTAGTTTCCATATATGTGCACCAAAAACCCAAAGTTTGGATGTCTATATCTCGGCTTCTGTATGCACTATCTTTAAAAATCCAACAGTATTATCTTAGTTTTATCGTTCTGAATCCAACGAGACCACTCCCAAAGTTGTAGCTCCTTTACTAACCGAGATACAAAGTTTTAGTTTCCATAGGTGTGCACCGAAAACCCAAAGTTTGGAAGTCTATATCTCGGCTTCTGTATGCACTATCTTTAAAAATCCAACAGTATTATCTTAGTTTTGTCGTTCTGAATCCAACGAGACCACTCTTAAAGTTGTAGCTCTTTTATTAACCGAGATACAAAGTTTTAGTTTCCTTAGGTGTGCACCAAAAACCCAAAGTTTGGAAGTCTATATCTCGGCTTCTGTATGCACTATCTTAAAAAATCCAACAGTATTATCTTAGTTTTGTCGTTTTGAATCCAACGAGATTACTCTTAAAGTTGTAGCTCTTTTATTAACCGAGATACAGAGTTTTAGTTTCCATAGGTGTGCACCAAAAACCCAAAGTTTGGAAGTCTATATCTCGGCTTCTGTATGCACTATCTTTAAAAATCCAACAGTATTATCTTAGCTTTGTCGTTCTGAATCCAACGAGACCACTCCCAAAGTTATAGCTCCTTTATTAACCGAGATACAAAGTTTTAGTTTCCATATATGTGCACCAAAAACCCAAAGTTTGGAAGTCTATATCTCGGCTTCTGTATGCACTATCTTTAAAAATCCAACAGTATTATCTTAGTTTTGTCGTTCTGAATCCAACGAGACCACTCTTAAAGTTGTAGCTCTTTTATTAACCGAGATACAAAGTTTTAGTTTCCTTAGGTGTGCACCAAAAACCCAAAGTTTGGAAGTCTATATCTCGGCTTCTGTATGCACTATCTTTAAAAATTCAACAGTATTATCTTAGTTTTGTCGTTCTGAATCCAACGAGACCACTCCCAAAGTTGTAGCTCCTTTATTAACCGAGATACAAAGTTTTAGTTTCCATAGGTGTGCACCAAAAACCCAAAGTTTGGAAGTCTATATCTCGGCTTCTGTATGCACTATCTTTAAAAATCCAACAGTATTATCTTAGTTTTGTCGTTCTGAATCCAACGAGACTACTCCCAAAGTTGTAGCTCCTTTATTAACCGAGATACAAAGTTTTAGTTTCCATATATGTGCACCAAAAACCCAAAGTTTGGAAGTCTATATCTCGGCATCTGTATGCACTATCTTTAAAAATCCAACAGTATTATCTTAGTTTTGTCGTTCTGAATCCAACGAGACCACTCTTAAAGTCGTAGCTCCTTTATTAACCGAGATACAGAGTTTTAGTTTCCATAGGTGTGCACCAAAAACCCAAAGTTTGGAAGTCTATATCTCGGCTTCTGTATGCACTATCTTTAAAAATCCAACAGTATTATCTTAGTTTTGTCGTTCTGAATCCAACGAGACTACTCCCAAAGTTGTAGCTTCTTTACTAACCGAGATACAAAGTTTTAGTTTCCATATATGTGCACCAAAAACCCAAAGTTTGGAAGTCTATATCTCGGCTTCTGTATGCACTATCTTTAAAAATCCAACAGTATTATCTTAGTTTTGTCGTTCTGAATCCAACGAGACCACTCTTAAAGTTGTAGCTCTTTTATTAACCGAGATACAAAGTTTTAGTTTCCTTAGGTGTGCACCAAAAACCCAAAGTTTGGAAGTCTATATCTCGGCTTCTGTAAGCACTATCTTTAAAAATCTAACAGTGTTGTCTTAGTTTTGTCGTTCTGAATCCAACGAGACTACTCCCAAAGTTGTAGCTCCTTTATTAACCGAGATACAAAGTTTTAGTTTCCATATATGTGCACCAAAAACCCAAAGTTTGGAAGTCTATATCTCGGCTTCTGTATGCACTATCTTTAAAAATCCAACAGTATTATCTTAGTTTTGTTGTTCTGAATCCAACGAGACCACTCTTAAAGTTGTAGCTCTTTTATTAACCGAGATACAAAGTTTTAGTTTCCTTAGGTGTGCACCAAAAACCCAAAGTTTGGAAGTCTATATCTCGGCTTCTGTAAGCACTATCTTTAAAAATCTAACAGTGTTGTCTTAGTTTTGTCGTTCTGAATCCAACGAGACTACTCCTAAAGTTGTAGCTCCTTTATTAACCGAGATACAAAGTTTTAGTTTCCATATATGTGCACCAAAAACCCAAAGTTTGAAAGTCTATATCTCGGCTTCTGTATGCACTATCTTTAAAAATCCAACAGTATTATCTTAGTTTTGTCGTTCTGAATCCAACGAGACCACTCCTAAAGTTGTAGCTTCTTTATTAACCGAGATACAAAGTTTTAGTTTCCATAGGTGTGCACCAAAAACCCAAAGTTTGGAAGTCTATATCTCGGCTTCTGTATGCACTATCTTTAAAAATCCAACAGTATTATCTTAGTTTTGTCGTTCTGAATCCAACGAGATAACTCTTAAAGTTGTAGCTCTTTTATTAACCGAGATACAGAGTTTTAGTTTCCATAGGTGTGCACCAAAAACCCAAAGTTTGGAAGTCTATATCTCGGCTTCTGTATGCACTATCTTTAAAAATCCAACAGTATTATCTTAGTTTTGTCGTTCTGAATCCAACGAGACCACTCCCAAAGTTGTAGCTCCTTTACTAACCGAGATACAAAGTTTTAGTTTCCATATATGTGCACCAAAAACCCAAAGTTTGAAAGTCTATATCTCGGCTTCTGTATGCACTATCTTTAAAAATCCAACAGTATTATCTTAGCTTTGTCGTTCTGAATCCAACGAGACCACTCCCAAAGTTGTAGCTCCTTTACTAACCGAGATACAAAGTTTTAGTTTCCATATATGTGCACCAAAAACCCAAAGTTTGGATGTCTATATCTCGGCTTCTGTATGCACTATCTTTAAAAATCCAACAGTATTATCTTAGTTTTATCGTTCTGAATCCAACGAGACCACTCCCAAAGTTGTAGCTCCTTTACTAACCGAGATACAAAGTTTTAGTTTCCATAGGTGTGCACCGAAAACCCAAAGTTTGGAAGTCTATATCTCGGCTTCTGTATGCACTATCTTTAAAAATCCAACAGTATTATCTTAGTTTTGTCGTTCTGAATCCAACGAGACCACTCCTAAAGTTGTAGCTTGTTTATTAACCGAGATACAAAGTTTTAGTTTCCATAGGTGTGCACCAAAAACCCAAAGTTTGGAAGTCTATATCTCGGCTTCTGTATGCACTATCTTTAAAAATCCAACAGTATTATCTTAGTTTTGTTGTTCTGAATCCAACGAGATTACTCTTAAAGTTGTAGCTCTTTTATTAACCGAGATACAGAGTTTTAGTTTCCATAGGTGTGCACCAAAAACCCAAAGTTTGGAAGTCTATATCTCGGCTTCTGTATGCACTATCTTTGAAAATCCAACAGTATTATCTCAGTTTTGTCGTTCTGAATCCAACGAGACCACTCCCAAAGTTGTAGCTCCTTTACTAACCGAGATACAAAGTTTTAGTTTCCATATATGTGCACCAAAAACCCAAAGTTTGGATGTCTATATCTCGGCTTCTGTATGCACTATCTTTAAAAATCCAACAGTATTATCTTAGTTTTGTCGTTCTGAATCCAACGAGACCACTCCTAAAGTTGTAGCTTCTTTATTAACCGAGATACAAAGTTTTAGTTTCCATAGGTGTGCACCAAAAACCCAAAGTTTGGAAGTCTATATCTCGGCTTCTGTATGCACTATCTTCAAAAATCCAACAGTATTATCTTAGTTTTGTCGTTCTGAATCCAACGAGACCACTCCCAAAGTGGTAGCTCCTTTATTAACCAAGATACAAAGTTTTAGTTTCCATATATGTGCAACAAAAACCCAAAGTTTGGAAGTCTATATCTCGGCTTCTGTATGCACTATCTTTAAAAATCCAACAGTATTATCTTAGTTTCGTCGTTCTGAATCCAACGATACCACTCTTAAAGTTGTAGCTCCTTTATTAACCGAGATACAAAGTTTTAGTTTTCATATATGTGCACCAAAAACCTAAAGTTTGGAAGTCTATATCTCGGCTTCTGTATGCACTATCTTTAAAAATCCAACAGTATTATCTTAGTTTTGTCGTTCTGAATCCAACGAGACCACTCCCAAAGTTGTAGCTCCTTTACTAACCGAGATACAAAGTTTTAGTTTCCATATATGTGCACCAAAAACCCAAAGTTTGGAAGTCTATATCTCGGCTTCTGTATGCACTATCTTTAAAAATTCAACAGTATTATCTTAGTTTCGTCGTTCTGAATCCAACGATACCACTCTTAAAGTTGTAGCTCCTTTATTAACCGAGATACAAAGTTTTAGTTTTCATATATGTGCACCAAAAACCCAAAGTTTGGAAGTCTATATCTCGGCTTCTGTATGCACTATTTTTAAAAATCCAACAGTTTTATCTTAGTTTTGTCGTTCTGAATCCAACGAGACCACTCCCAAAGTTGTAGCTCCTTTACTAACCGAGATACAAAGTTTTAGTTTCCATATATGTGCACCAAAAACCCAAAGTTTGAAAGTCTATATCTCGGCTTCTGTATGCACTATCTTTAAAAATCCAACAGTATTATCTTAGTTTTGTCGTTCTGAATCCAACGAGACCACTCCTAAAGTTGTAGCTTCTTTATTAACCGAGATACAAAGTTTTAGTTTCCATAGGTGTGCACCAAAAACCCAAAGTTTGGAAGTCTATATCTCGGCTTCTGTATGCACTATCTTTAAAAATCCAACAGTATTATCTTAGTTTTGTCGTTCTGAATCCAACGAGATTACTCTTAAAGTTGTAGCTCTTTTATTAACCGAGATACAGAGTTTTAGTTTCCATAGGTGTGCACCAAAAACCCAAAGTTTGGAAGTCTATATCTCGGCTTCTGTATGCACTATCTTTAAAAATCCAACAGTATTATCTTAGTTTTGTCGTTCTGAATCCAACGAGACCACTCCCAAAGTTGTAGCTCCTTTACTAACCGAGATACAAAGTTTTAGTTTCCATATATGTGCACCAAAAACCCAAAGTTTGGAAGTCTATATCTCGGCTTCTGTATGCACTATCTTTAAAAATCCAACAGTATTATCTTAGTTTTGTCGTTCTGAATCCAACGAGACCACTCCTAAAGTTGTAGCTTCTTTATTAACCGAGATACAAAGTTTTAGTTTCCATAGGTGTGCACCAAAAACCCAAAGTTTGGAAGTCTATATCTCGGCTTCTGTATGCACTATCTTTAAAAATCCAACAGTATTATCTTAGTTTTGTTGTTCTGAATCCAACGAGATTACTCTTAAAGTTGTAGCTCTTTTATTAACCGAGATACAGAGTTTTAGTTTCCATAGGTGTGCACCAAAAACCCAAAGTTTGGAAGTCTATATCTCGGCTTCTGTATGCACTATCTTTAAAAATCCAACAGTATTATCTTAGTTTTGTCGTTCTGAATCCAACGAGACCACTCCCAAAGTTGTAGCTCCTTTACTAACCGAGATACAAAGTTTTAGTTTCCATATATGTGCACCAAAAACCCAAAGTTTGGATGTCTATATCTCGGCTTCTGTATGCACTATCTTTAAAAATCCAACAGTATTATCTTAGTTTTGTCGTTCTGAATCCAACGAGACCACTCCTAAAGTTGTAGCTTCTTTATTAACCGAGATACAAAGTTTTAGTTTCCATAGGTGTGCACCAAAAACCCAAAGTTTGGAAGTCTATATCTCGGCTTCTGTATGCACTATCTTTAAAAATCCAACTGTATTATCTTAGTTTTGTCGTTCTGTATTCAACGAGACCACTCTTAAAGTTGTAGCTCTTTTATTAACCGAGATACAAAGTTTTAGTTTCCTTAGGTGTGCACCAAAAACCCAAAGTTTGGAAGTCTATATCTCGGCTTCTGTAAGCACTATCTTTAAAAATCTAACAGTGTTGTCTTAGTTTTGTCGTTCTGAATCCAACGAGACTACTCCCAAAGTTGTAGCTCCTTTATTAACCGAGATACAAAGTTTTAGTTTCCATATATGTGCACCAAAAACCCAAAGTTTGGAAGTCTATATCTCGGCTTCTGTATGCACTATCTTTAAAAATCCAACTGTATTATCTTAGTTTTGTCGTTCTGAATCCAACGAGACCACTCTTAAAGTTGTAGCTCTTTTATTAACCGAGATACAAAGTTTTAGTTTCCTTAGGTGTGCACCAAAAACCCAAAGTTTGGAAGTCTATATCTCGGCTTCTGTAAGCACTATCTTTAAAAATCTAACAGTGTTGTCTTAGTTTTGTCGTTCTGAATCCAACGAGACTACTCCCAAAGTTGTAGCTCCTTTATTAACCGAGATACAAAGTTTTAGTTTCCATATATGTGCACCAAAAACCCAAAGTTTGGAAGTCTATATCTCGGCTTCTGTATGCACTATCTTTAAAAATCCAACAGTATTATCTTAGTTTTGTCGTTCTGAATCCAACGAGACCACTCTTAAAGTCGTAGCTCCTTTATTAACCGAGATACAGAGTTTTAGTTTCCATAGGTGTGCACCAAAAACCCAAAGTTTGGAAGTCTATATCTCGGCTTCTGTAAGCACTATCTTTAAAAATCTAACAGTGTTGTCTTAGTTTTGTCGTTCTGAATCCAACGAGACTACTCCCAAAGTTGTAGCTCCTTTATTAACCGAGATACAAAGTTTTAGTTTCCATATATGTGCACCAAAAACCCAAAGTTTGGAAGTCTATATCTCGGCTTCTGTATGCACTATCTTTAAAAATCCAACAGTATTATCTTAGTTTTGTTGTTCTGAATCCAACGAGACCACTCTTAAAGTTGTAGCTCTTTTATTAACCGAGATACAAAGTTTTAGTTTCCTTAGGTGTGCACCAAAAACCCAAAGTTTGGAAGTCTATATCTCGGCTTCTGTAAGCACTATCTTTAAAAATCTAACAGTGTTGTCTTAGTTTTGTCGTTCTGAATCCAACGAGACTACTCCTAAAGTTGTAGCTCCTTTATTAACCGAGATACAAAGTTTTAGTTTCCATATATGTGCACCAAAAACCCAAAGTTTGAAAGTCTATATCTCGGCTTCTGTATGCACTATCTTTAAAAATCCAACAGTATTATCTTAGTTTTGTCGCTCTGAATCCAACGAGACCACTCTTAAAGTTGTAGCTCTTTTATTAACCGAGATACAAAGTTTTAGTTTCCTTAGGTGTGCACCAAAAACCCAAAGTTTGGAAGTCTATATCTCGGCTTCTGTAAGCACTATCTTTAAAAATCTAACAGTGTTGTCTTAGTTTTGTCGTTCTGAATCCAACGAGACTACTCCCAAAGTTGTAGCTCCTTTATTAACCGAGATACAAAGTTTTAGTTTCCATATATGTGCACCAAAAACCCAAAGTTTAAAAGTCTATATCTCGGCTTCTGTATGCACTATCTTTAAAAATCCAACAGTATTATCTTAGTTTTGTCGTTCTGAATCCAACGAGACCACTCCTAAAGTTGTAGCTTCTTTATTAACCGAGATACAAAGTTTTAGTTTCCATAGGTGTGCACCAAAAACCCAAAGTTTGGAAGTCTATATCTCGGCTTCTGTATGCACTATCTTTAAAAATCCAACTGTATTATCTTAGTTTTGTCGCTCTGAATCCAACGAGACCACTCTTAAAGTTGTAGCTCTTTTATTAACCGAGATACAAAGTTTTAGTTTCCTTAGGTGTGCACCAAAAACCCAAAGTTTGGAAGTCTATATCTCGGCTTCTGTAAGCACTATCTTTAAAAATCTAACAGTGTTGTCTTAGTTTTGTCGTTCTGAATCCAACGAGACTACTCCCAAAGTTGTAGCTCCTTTATTAACCGAGATACAAAGTTTTAGTTTCCATATATGTGCACCAAAAACCCAAAGTTTAAAAGTCTATATCTCGGCTTCTGTATGCACTATCTTTAAAAATCCAACAGTATTATCTTAGTTTTGTCGTTCTGAATCCAACGAGACCACTCCTAAAGTTGTAGCTTCTTTATTAACCGAGATACAAAGTTTTAGTTTCCATAGGTGTGCACCAAAAACCCAAAGTTTGGAAGTCTATATCTCGGCTTCTGTATGCACTATCTTTAAAAATCCAACAGTATTATCTTAGTTTTGTCGTTCTGAATCCAACGAGATTACTCTTAAAGTTGTAGCTCTTTTATTAACCGAGATACAGAGTTTTAGTTTCCATAGGTGTGCACCAAAAACCCAAAGTTTGGAAGTCTATATCTCGGCTTCTGTATGCACTATCTTTAAAAATCCAACAGTATTATCTTAGTTTTGTCGTTCTGAATCCAACGAGACCACTCCCAAAGTTGTAGCTCCTTTACTAACCGAGATACAAAGTTTTAGTTTCCATATATGTGCACCAAAAACCCAAAGTTTGGAAGTCTATATCTCGGCTTCTGTATGCACTATCTTTAAAGATCCAACAGTATTATCTTAGTTTTGTCGTTCTGAATCCAACGAGACCACTCTTAAAGTTGTAGCTCTTTTATTAACCGAGATACAAAGTTTTAGTTTCCTTAGGTGTGCACCAAAAACCCAAAGTTTGGAAGTCTATATCTCGGCTTCTGTATGCACTATCTTTAAAAATTCAACAGTATTATCTTAGTTTTGTCGTTCTGAATCCAACGAGACCACTCCCAAAGTTGTAGCTCCTTTATTAACCGAGATACAAAGTTTTAGTTTCCATAGGTGTGCACCAAAAACCCAAAGTTTGGAAGTCTATATCTCGGCTTCTGTATGCACTATCTTTAAAAATCCAACAGTATTATCTTAGTTTTGTCGTTCTGAATCCAACGAGACCACTCCCAAAGTTATAGCTCCTTTACTAACCGAGATACAAAGTTTTAGTTTCCATATATGTGCACCAAAAACCCAAAGTTTGGAAGTCTATATCTCGGCTTCTGTATGCACTATCTTTAAAAATCCAACAGTATTATCTTAGTTTTGTCGTTCTGAATCCAACGAGACCACTCTTAAAGTTGTAGCTCTTTTATTAAACGAGATACAAAGTTTTAGTTTCCTTAGGTGTGCACCAAAAACCCAAAGTTTGGAAGTCTATATCTCGGCTTCTGTATGCACTATCTTTAAAAATCCAACAGTATTATCTTAGTTTTGTCGTTTTGAATCCAACGAGATTACTCTTAAAGTTGTAGCTCTTTTATTAACCGAGATACAGAGTTTTAGTTTCCATAGGTGTGCACCAAAAACCCAAAGTTTGGAAGTCTATATCTCGGCTTCTGTATGCACTATCTTTAAAAATCCAACAGTATTATCTTAGTTTTGTCGTTCTGAATCCAACGAGACCACTCCCAAAGTTATAGCTCCTTTACTAACCGAGATACAAAGTTTTAGTTTCCATATATGTGCACCAAAAACCCAAAGTTTGGAAGTCTATATCTCGGCTTCTGTATGCACTATCTTTAAAAATCCAACAGTATTATCTTAGTTTTGTCGTTCTGAATCCAACGAGACCACTCTTAAAGTTGTAGCTCTTTTATTAACCGAGATACAAAGTTTTAGTTTCCTTAGGTGTGCACCAAAAACCCAAAGTTTGGAAGTCTATATCTCGGCTTCTGTATGCACTATCTTTAAAAATTCAACAGTATTATCTTAGTTTTGTCGTTCTGAATCCAACGAGACCACTCCCAAAGTTGTAGCTCCTTTATTAACCGAGATACAAAGTTTTAGTTTCCATAGGTGTGCACCAAAAACCCAAAGTTTGGAAGTCTATATCTCGGCTTCTGTATGCACTATCTTTAAAAATCCAACAGTATTATCTTAGTTTTGTCGTTCTGAATCCAACGAGACTACTCCCAAAGTTGTAGCTCCTTTATTAACCGAGATACAAAGTTTTAGTTTCCATATATGTGCACCAAAAACCCAAAGTTTGGAAGTCTATATCTCGGCATCTGTATGCACTATCTTTAAAAATCCAACAGTATTATCTTAGTTTTGTCGTTCTGAATCCAACGAGACCACTCCTAAAGTTGTAGCTTCTTTATTAACCGAGATACAAAGTTTTAGTTTCCATAGGTGTGCACCAAAAACCCAAAGTTTGGAAGTCTATATCTCGGCTTCTGTATGCACTATCTTTAAAAATCCAACTGTATTATCTTAGTTTTGTCGCTCTGAATCCAACGAGACCACTCTTAAAGTTGTAGCTCTTTTATTAACCGAGATACAAAGTTTTAGTTTCCTTAGGTGTGCACCAAAAACCCAAAGTTTGGAAGTCTATATCTCGGCTTCTGTAAGCACTATCTTTAAAAATCTAACAGTGTTGTCTTAGTTTTGTCGTTCTGAATCCAACGAGACTACTCCCAAAGTTGTAGCTCCTTTATTAACCGAGATACAAAGTTTTAGTTTCCATATATGTGCACCAAAAACCCAAAGTTTAAAAGTCTATATCTCGGCTTCTGTATGCACTATCTTTAAAAATCCAACAGTATTATCTTAGTTTTGTCGTTCTGAATCCAACGAGACCACTCCTAAAGTTGTAGCTTCTTTATTAACCGAGATACAAAGTTTTAGTTTCCATAGGTGTGCACCAAAAACCCAAAGTTTGGAAGTCTATATCTCGGCTTCTGTATGCACTATCTTTAAAAATCCAACAGTATTATCTTAGTTTTGTCGTTCTGAATCCAACGAGATTACTCTTAAAGTTGTAGCTCTTTTATTAACCGAGATACAGAGTTTTAGTTTCCATAGGTGTGCACCAAAAACCCAAAGTTTGGAAGTCTATATCTCGGCTTCTGTATGCACTATCTTTAAAAATCCAACAGTATTATCTTAGTTTTGTCGTTCTGAATCCAACGAGACCACTCCCAAAGTTGTAGCTCCTTTACTAACCGAGATACAAAGTTTTAGTTTCCATATATGTGCACCAAAAACCCAAAGTTTGGAAGTCTATATCTCGGCTTCTGTATGCACTATCTTTAAAGATCCAACAGTATTATCTTAGTTTTGTCGTTCTGAATCCAACGAGACCACTCTTAAAGTTGTAGCTCTTTTATTAACCGAGATACAAAGTTTTAGTTTCCTTAGGTGTGCACCAAAAACCCAAAGTTTGGAAGTCTATATCTCGGCTTCTGTATGCACTATCTTTAAAAATTCAACAGTATTATCTTAGTTTTGTCGTTCTGAATCCAACGAGACCACTCCCAAAGTTGTAGCTCCTTTATTAACCGAGATACAAAGTTTTAGTTTCCATAGGTGTGCACCAAAAACCCAAAGTTTGGAAGTCTATATCTCGGCTTCTGTATGCACTATCTTTAAAAATCCAACAGTATTATCTTAGTTTTGTCGTTCTGAATCCAACGAGACTACTCCCAAAGTTGTAGCTCCTTTATTAACCGAGATACAAAGTTTTAGTTTCCATATATGTGCACCAAAAACCCAAAGTTTGGAAGTCTATATCTCGGCTTCTGTATGCACTATCTTTAAAAATCCAACAGTATTATCTTAGTTTTGTCGTTCTGAATCCAACGAGACCACTCTTAAAGTCGTAGCTCCTTTATTAACCGAGATACAGAGTTTTAGTTTCCATAGGTGTGCACCAAAAACCCAAAGTTTGGAAGTCTATATCTCGGCTTCTGTATGCACTATCTTTAAAAATCCAACAGTATTATCTTAGTTTTGTCGTTCTGAATCCAACGAGACCACTCCCAAAGTTATAGCTCCTTTACTAACCGAGATACAAAGTTTTAGTTTCCATATATGTGCACCAAAAACCCAAAGTTTGGAAGTCTATATCTCGGCTTCTGTATGCACTATCTTTAAAAATCCAACAGTATTATCTTAGTTTTGTCGTTCTGAATCCAACGAGACCACTCTTAAAGTTGTAGCTCTTTTATTAAACGAGATACAAAGTTTTAGTTTCCTTAGGTGTGCACCAAAAACCCAAAGTTTGGAAGTCTATATCTCGGCTTCTGTATGCACTATCTTTAAAAATCCAACAGTATTATCTTAGTTTTGTCGTTTTGAATCCAACGAGATTACTCTTAAAGTTGTAGCTCTTTTATTAACCGAGATACAGAGTTTTAGTTTCCATAGGTGTGCACCAAAAACCCAAAGTTTGGAAGTCTATATCTCGGCTTCTGTATGCACTATCTTTAAAAATCCAACAGTATTATCTTAGTTTTGTCGTTCTGAATCCAACGAGACCACTCCCAAAGTTATAGCTCCTTTACTAACCGAGATACAAAGTTTTAGTTTCCATATATGTGCACCAAAAACCCAAAGTTTGGAAGTCTATATCTCGGCTTCTGTATGCACTATCTTTAAAAATCCAACAGTATTATCTTAGTTTTGTCGTTCTGAATCCAACGAGACCACTCTTAAAGTTGTAGCTCTTTTATTAACCGAGATACAAAGTTTTAGTTTCCTTAGGTGTGCACCAAAAACCCAAAGTTTGGAAGTCTATATCTCGGCTTCTGTATGCACTATCTTTAAAAATTCAACAGTATTATCTTAGTTTTGTCGTTCTGAATCCAACGAGACCACTCCCAAAGTTGTAGCTCCTTTATTAACCGAGATACAAAGTTTTAGTTTCCATAGGTGTGCACCAAAAACCCAAAGTTTGGAAGTCTATATCTCGGCTTCTGTATGCACTATCTTTAAAAATCCAACAGTATTATCTTAGTTTTGTCGTTCTGAATCCAACGACACTACTCCCAAAGTTGTAGCTCCTTTATTAACCGAGATACAAAGTTTTAGTTTCCATATATGTGCACCAAAAACCCAAAGTTTGGAAGTCTATATCTCGGCATCTGTATGCACTATCTTTAAAAATCCAACAGTATTATCTTAGTTTTGTCGTTCTGAATCCAACGAGACCACTCTTAAAGTCGTAGCTCCTTTATTAACCGAGATACAGAGTTTTAGTTTCCATAGGTGTGCACCAAAAACCCAAAGTTTGGAAGTCTATATCTCGGCTTCTGTATGCACTATCTTTAAAAATCCAACAGTATTATCTTAGTTTTGTCGTTCTGAATCCAACGAGACTACTCCCAAAGTTGTAGCTTCTTTACTAACCGAGATACAAAGTTTTAGTTTCCATATATGTGCACCAAAAACCCAAAGTTTGGAAGTCTATATCTCGGCTTCTGTATGCACTATCTTTAAAAATCCAACAGTATTATCTTAGTTTTGTTGTTCTGAATCCAACGAGACCACTCTTAAAGTTGTAGCTCTTTTATTAACCGAGATACAAAGTTTTAGTTTCCTTAGGTGTGCACCAAAAACCCAAAGTTTGGAAGTCTATATCTCGGCTTCTGTAAGCACTATCTTTAAAAATCTAACAGTGTTGTCTTAGTTTTGTCGTTCTGAATCCAACGAGACTACTCCTAAAGTTGTAGCTCCTTTATTAACCGAGATACAAAGTTTTAGTTTCCATATATGTGCACCAAAAACCCAAAGTTTGAAAGTCTATATCTCGGCTTCTGTATGCACTATCTTTAAAAATCCAACAGTATTATCTTAGTTTTGTCGTTCTGAATCCAACGAGACCACTCCTAAAGTTGTAGCTTCTTTATTAACCGAGATACAAAGTTTTAGTTTCCATAGGTGTGCACCAAAAACCCAAAGTTTGGAAGTCTATATCTCGGCTTCTGTATGCACTATCTTTAAAAATCCAACAGTATTATCTTAGTTTTGTCGTTCTGAATCCAACGAGATAACTCTTAAAGTTGTAGCTCTTTTATTAACCGAGATACAGAGTTTTAGTTTCCATAGGTGTGCACCAAAAACCCAAAGTTTGGAAGTCTATATCTCGGCTTCTGTATGCACTATCTTTAAAAATCCAACAGTATTATCTTAGTTTTGTCGTTCTGAATCCAACGAGACCACTCCCAAAGTTGTAGCTCCTTTACTAACCGAGATACAAAGTTTTAGTTTCCATATATGTGCACCAAAAACCCAAAGTTTGAAAGTCTATATCTCGGCTTCTGTATGCACTATCTTTAAAAATCCAACAGTATTATCTTAGTTTTGTCGTTCTGAATCCAACGAGACCACTCCCAAAGTTGTAGCTCCTTTACTAACCGAGATACAAAGTTTTAGTTTCCATATATGTGCACCAAAAACCCAAAGTTTGGATGTCTATATCTCGGCTTCTGTATGCACTATCTTTAAAAATCCAACAGTATTATCTTAGTTTTATCGTTCTGAATCCAACGAGACCACTCCCAAAGTTGTAGCTCCTTTACTAACCGAGATACAAAGTTTTAGTTTCCATAGGTGTGCACCGAAAACCCAAAGTTTGGAAGTCTATATCTCGGCTTCTGTATGCACTATCTTTAAAAATCCAACAGTATTATCTTAGTTTTGTCGTTCTGAATCCAACAAGACCACTCCTAAAGTTGTAGCTTCTTTATTAACCGAGATACAAAGTTTTAGTTTCCATAGGTGTGCACCAAAAACCCAAAGTTTGGAAGTCTATATCTCGGCTTCTGTATGCACTATCTTTAAAAATCCAACAGTATTATCTTAGTTTTGTTGTTCTGAATCCAACGAGATTACTCTTAAAGTTGTAGCTCTTTTATTAACCGAGATACAGAGTTTTAGTTTCCATAGGTGTGCACCAAAAACCCAAAGTTTGGAAGTCTATATCTCGGCTTCTGTATGCACTATCTTTAAAAATCCAACAGTATTATCTCAGTTTTGTCGTTCTGAATCCAACGAGACCACTCCCAAAGTTGTAGCTCCTTTACTAACCGAGATACAAAGTTTTAGTTTCCATATATGTGCACCAAAAACCCAAAGTTTGGATGTCTATATCTCGGCTTCTGTATGCACTATCTTTAAAAATCCAACAGTATTATCTTAGTTTTGTCGTTCTGAATCCAACGAGACCACTCCTAAAGTTGTAGCTTCTTTATTAACCGAGATACAAAGTTTTAGTTTCCATAGGTGTG
Organism: Anthonomus grandis grandis; assembly: GCF_022605725.1. NCBI lineage: Eukaryota > Metazoa > Arthropoda > Insecta > Coleoptera > Curculionidae > Anthonomus > Anthonomus grandis. Next base: position 56,416 of record NW_026088531.1, read on the forward strand.
CACCAAAAACCCAAAGTTTGGAAGTCTATATCTCGGCTTCTGTATGCACTATCTTCAAAAATCCAACAGTATTATCTTAGTTTTGTCGTTCTGAATCCAACGAGACCACTCCCAAAGTGGTAGCTCCTTTATTAACCAAGATACAAAGTTTTAGTTTCCATATATGTGCAACAAAAACCCAAAGTTTGGAAGTCTATATCTCGGCTTCTGTATGCACTATCTTTAAAAATCCAACAGTATTATCTTAGTTTTGTCGTTCTGAATCCAACGAGACCACTCCTAAAGTTGTAGCTTCTTTATTAACCGAGATACAAAGTTTTAGTTTCCATAGGTGTGCACCAAAAAACCCAAAGTTTGGAAGTCTATATCTCGGCTTCTGTATGCACTATCTTTAAAAATCCAACAGTATTATCTTAGTTTCGTCGTTCTGAATCCAACGATACCACTCTTAAAGTTGTAGCTCCTTTATTAACCGAGATACAAAGTTTTAGTTTTCATATATGTGCACCAAAAACCTAAAGTTTGGAAGTCTATATCTCGGCTTCTGTATGCACTATCTTTAAAAATCCAACAGTATTATCTTAGTTTTGTCGTTTTGAATCCAACGAGACCACTCCCAAAGTTGTAGCTCCTTTACTAACCGAGATACAAAGTTTTAGTTTCCATATATGTGCACCAAAAACCCAAAGTTTGGAAGTCTATATCTCGGCTTCTGTATGCACTATCGTTAAAAATCCAACAGTATTATCTTAGTTTCGTCGTTCTGAATCCAACGATACCACTCTTAAAGTTGTAGCTCCTTTATTAACCGAGATACAAAGTTTTAGTTTTCATATATGTGCACCAAAAACCCAAAGTTTGGAAGTCTATATCTCGGCTTCTGTATGCACTATTTTTAAAAATCCAACAGTTTTATCTTAGTTTTGTCGTTCTGAATCCAACGAGACCACTCCCAAAGTTGTAGCTCCTTTACTAACCGAGATACAAAGTTTTAGTTTCCATATATGTGCACCAAAAACCCAAAGTTTGAAAGTCTATATCTCGGCTTCTGTATGCACTATCTTTAAAAATCCAACAGTATTATCTTAGTTTTGTCGTTCTGAATCCAACGAGACCACTCCTAAAGTTGTAGCTTCTTTATTAACCGAGATACAAAGTTTTAGTTTCCATAGGTGTGCACCAAAAACCCAAAGTTTGGAAGTCTATATCTCGGCTTCTGTATGCACTATCTTTAAAAATCCAACAGTATTATCTTAGTTTTGTCGTTCTGAATCCAACGAGATTACTCTTAAAGTTGTAGCTCTTTTATTAACCGAGATACAGAGTTTTAGTTTTCCATAGGTGTGCACCAAAAACCCAAAGTTTGGAAGTCTATATCTCGGCTTCTGTATGCACTATCTTTAAAAATCCAACAGTATTATCTTAGTTTTGTCGTTCTGAATCCAACGAGACCACTCCCAAAGTTGTAGCTCCTTTACTAACCGAGATACAAAGTTTTAGTTTCCATATATGTGCACCAAAAACCCAAAGTTTGGAAGTCTATATCTCGGCTTCTGTATGCACTATCTTTAAAAATCCAACTGTATTATCTTAGTTTTTGTCGTTCTGAATCCAACGAGACCACTCTTAAAGTTGTAGCTCTTTTATTAACCGAGATACAAAGTTTTAGTTTCCTTAGGTGTGCACCAAAAACCCAAAGTTTGGAAGTCTATATCTCGGCTTCTGTAAGCACTATCTTTAAAAATCTAACAGTGTTGTCTTAGTTTTGTCGTTCTGAATCCAACGAGACTACTCCCAAGGTTGTAGCTCCTTTATTAACCGAGATACAAAGTTTTAGTTTCCATATATGTGCACCAAAAAACCCAAAGTTTATAAGTCTATATCTCGGCCTTCTGTATGCACTATCTTTAAAAAATCCAACCAGTATTATCTTTAGTTTTGTCGTTCTGAATCCAACGAGACCCACTCCTAAAGTTGTAGCTTCTTTATTAACCGAGATACAAAGTTTTAGTTTTCCATAGGTGTGCACCAAAAACCCAAAGTTTGGAAGTCTATATCTCGGCTTCTGTATGCACTATCTTTAAAAAATCCAACAGTATTTATCTTAGTTTTTGTCGTTCTGAATCCAACGAGATTACTCTTAAAGTTGTAGCTCTTTTATTAACCGAGATACAGAGTTTTTTAGTTTCCATAGGTGTGCACCAAAAAACCCAAAGTTTTGGAAGTCTATATCTCGGCTTCTGTATGCACTATCTTTAAAAATCCAAACAGTATTATCTTAGTTTTGTCGTTCTGAATCCAACGAGACCACTCCCAAAGTTTGTAGCTCCTTTACTAACCGAGATACAAAGTTTTAGTTTCCATATATGTGCACCAAAAACCCAAAGTTTGGAAGTCTATATCTCGGCTTCTGTATGCACTATCTTTAAAAATCCAACAGTATTATCTTAGTTTTTGTCGTTCTGAATCCAACGAGACCACTCTTTAAAGTTGTAGCTCTTTTATTAACCGAGATACAAAGTTTTTAGTTTTCCTTAGGTGTGCACCAAAAACCCAAAGTTTTGGAAGTCTATATCTCGGCTTCTGTATGCACTATCTTTTAAAAATCCAACAGTATTATCTTTGTTTTGTTTGTTCTGAATCCAACGAGATTACTCTTAAAGTTGTAGCTCTTTTATTAACCGAGATACAGAGTTTTAGTTTCCATAGGTGTGCACCAAAAACCCAAAGTTTGGAAGTCTATATCTCGGCTTCTGTATGCACTATCTTTAAAAATCCAACAGTATTATCTTAGTTTTTGTCGTTCTGAATCCAACGAGACCACTCCCAAAGTTGTAGCTCCTTTACTAACCGAGATACAAAGTTTTAGTTTTCCATATATGTGCACCAAAAAACCCAAAGTTTGGATGTCTATATCTCGGCTTCTGTATGCACTATCTTTAAAAATCCAACAGTATTATCTTAGTTTTGTCGTTCTGAATCCAACGAGACCACTCCTAAAGTTGTAGCTTCTTTATTAACCGAGATACAAAGTTTTAGTTTCCATAGGTGGTGCACCAAAAAACCCAAAGTTTTGGAAGTCTATATCTCGGCTTCTGTATGCACTATCTTCAAAAATCCAACGAGTATTATCTTAGTTTTGTCGTTCTGAATCCAACGAGACCACTCCCAAAGTGGTAGCTCCTTTATTAACCAAGATACAAAGTTTTAGTTTCCATATATGTGCAACAAAAACCCAAAAGTTTGGAAGTCTATATCTCGGCTTTCTGTATGCACTATCTTTAAAAATCCAACAGTATTATCTTAGTTTCGTCGTTCTGAATCCAACGATACAACTCTTAAAGTTGTAGCTCCTTTATTAACCGAGATACAAAGTTTTAGGTTTTCATATATGTGCACCAAAAAACCTAAAGTTTGGAAGTCTATATCTCGGCTTCTGTATGCACTATCTTTAAAAATCCAACAGTATTATCTTAGTTTTTGTCGTTCTGAATCCAACGAGACCACTCCCCAAAGTTGTAGCTCCTTTACTAACCGAGATACAAAGTTTTAGTTTCCATATATGTGCACCAAAAACCCAAAGTTTGGAAGTCTATATCTCGGCTTCTGTATGCACTATCTTTAAAAATCCAACAGTATTATCTTAGTTTCGTCGTTCTGAATCCAACGATACCACTCTTAAAGTTGTAGCTCCTTTATTAACCGAGATACAAAGTTTTAGTTTTTCATATATGTGCACCAAAAAACCCAAAGTTTGGAAGTCTATATCTCGGCTTCTGTATGCACTATTTTTAAAAATCCAACAGTTTTATCTTAGTTTTTGTCGTTCTGAATCCAACGAGACCACTCCCAAAGTTGTAGCTCCTTTACTAACCGAGATACAAAGTTTTTAGTTTCCATATATGTGCACCAAAAACCCAAAGTTTGAAAGTCTATATCTCGGCTTCTGTATGCACTATCTTTAAAAATCCAACAGTATTATCTTAGTTTTTGTCGTTCTGAATCCAACGAGGACCACTCCTAAAGTTGTAGCTTCTTTATTAACCGAGATACAAAAGTTTTAGTTTCCATAGGTGTGCACCAAAAACCCAAAGTTTTGGAAGTCTATATCTCGGCTTCTGTATGCACTATCTTTAAAAAATCCAACAGTATTATCTTAGTTTTGTCGTTCTGAATCCAACGAGATTACTCTTAAAGTTGTAGCTCTTTTATTAACCGAGATACAGAGTTTTAGTGTCCATAGGTGTGCACCAAAAACCCAAAGTTTGGAAGTCTATATCTCGGCTTCTGTATGCACTATCTTTAAAAATCCAACAGTATTATCTTAGTTTTGTCGTTCTGAATCCAACGAGACCACTCCCAAAGTTGTAGCTCCTTTACTAACCGAGATACAAAGTTTTTAGTTTCCATATATGTGCACCAAAAACCCAAAGTTTGGAAGTCTATATCTCGGCTTCTGTATGCACTATCTTTAAAAATCCAACTGTATTATCTTAGTTTTGGTCGTTCTGAATCCAACGAGACCACTCTTAAAGGTTGTAGCTCTTTTATTAACCGAGATACAAAAGTTTTAGTTTCCTTAGGTGTGCACCAAAAACCCAAAGTTTGGAAGTCTATATCTCGGCTTCTGTAAGCACTATCTTTAAAAATCTAACAGTGTTGTCTTAGTTTTGTCGTTCTGAATCCAACGAGGACTACTCCCAAGGGTTGTAGCTCCTTTATTAACCGAGATACAAAGTTTTAGTTTCCATATATGTGCACCAAAAACCCAAAGTTTATAAGTCTATATCTCGGCTTCTGTATGCACTATCTTTAAAAATACTCTCACGAGATTGTGT
>NW_026088532.1:0-60773 GCF_022605725.1 Anthonomus grandis grandis
GCTATCGGGAAAATTCCAACGGTTTTGTCTTAGTTTCGTCATTCTGAATCCAACGAAACCATTCGCAAGGTCGTAGCTCTTACGATAGCCGAGATATGGCATTTTTGATGCCCATTTTTGGCCTCAAAAACGGACGTCGAAAACGACTTTTTCAGGATTTTCAAAGTGCTCTCATTCCCTTAGTTCTGCTCGGATCCTGTTATAACCCGGTGTTTTCGTAATCTAGGTGATCCAAATAAGACGCTGGTATACTTAGTTTGATTTCGAAAAAAATCAATTTTTGGTGAAAAAATTTGATACGGGGGGGTATACCCGAAAAATGAAAAAACCCAAACTTTGAAGGTCGATATCTCGGCTTCTATGGGAGCTATCGGGAAAATTCCAACGGTTTTGTCTTAGTTTCGTCATTCTGAATCCAACGAAACCATTCGCAAGGTCGTAGCTCTTACGATAGCCGAGATATGGCATTTTAGATGCCCATTTTTGGCCTCAAAAACGGACGTCGAAAACGACTTTTTCAGGATTTTCAAAGTGCTCTCATTCCCCTAGTTCTGCTCGGATCCTGTTATAACCTGGTGTTTTCGTAATCTAGGTGATCCAAATAAGACGCTGGTATACTTAGTTTGATTTCGAAAAAAATCAATTTTTGGTTGAAAATTCGATACGGGGGGGTATACCCGCAAAATGAAAAAACCCAAACTTTGAAGGTCGATATCTCGGCTTCTATGGGAGCTTTCGGGAAAATTCCAACGGTTTTGTCTTAGTTTCGTCATTCTGAATCCAACGAGACCATCCGCAAGGTCGTAGCTCTTACGATAGCCGAGATATGGCATTTTTGATGCCCATTTTTGTCCTCAAAAACGGACATCGAAAACGACTTTTTCAGGATTTTCAAAGTGCTCTCATTCCCTTAGTTCTGCTCGGATCCTGTTATAACCCGGTGTTTTCGTAATCTAGGTGATCCAAATAAGACGCTGGTATACTTAGTTTGATTTCGAAAAAAATCAATTTTTGGTGAAAAAATTTGATACGGGGGGGTATACCCGAAAAATGAAAAAACCCAAACTTTGAAGGTCGATATCTCGGCTTCTATGGGAGCTTTCGGGAAAATTCCAACGGTTTTGTCTTAGTTTCGTCATTCTGAATCCAACGAGACCGTCCGCAAGGTCGTAGCTCTTACGATAGCCGAGATATGGCATTTTTGATGCCCATTTTTGGCCTCAAAAACGGACGTCGAAAACGACTTTTTCAGGATTTTCAAAGTGCTCTCATTCCCTTAGTTCTGCTCGGATCCTGTTATAACCCGGTGTTTTCGTAATCTAGGTGATCCAAATAAGACGCTGGTATACTTAGTTTGATTTCGAAAAAAATTAATTTTTGGTGAAAAATTCGATACGGGGGGGTATACCCGAAAAATGAAAAAACCCAAACTTTGAAGGTCGATATCTCGGCTTCTATGGGAGCTATCAGGAAAATTTCAACGGTTTTGTCTTAGTTTCGTTGTTCTGAATCCAACGAGACTATTCCTAAAGTCGTAGCTCTTTTACTAACTGAGATACAAACTTTTGGTTTCCATATATGTGCACCAAAAACCAAAAGTTTGGAAGTCTATATCTCGGCTTCTATAAGTACTAGCTTTAAAAATCCAACGGTTTTGTCTTAGTTTCGACGTTTTGAATCCAACGAGACTATTCCCAAAGTCGTAGCTCTTTTACTAACTGAGATACAAACTTTTGGTTTCCATATATGTGCACCAAAAACCAAAAGTTTGGAAGTCTATATCTCGGCTTCTATAAGTACTAGCTTTAAAAATCCAACGGTTTTGTCTTAGTTTCGACGTTTTGAATCCAACGAGACTATTCCCAAAGTCGTAGCTCTTTTACTAACCGAGATACAAACTTTTGGTTTCCATATATGTGCACCAAAAACCCAAAGGTTGGAAGTCTGTATCTCGGCTTCTATGAGTACTAGCTTTAAAAATCCAACGGTTTTGTCTTAGTTTCGACCTTCTGAATCCAACGAGACTATTCCTAAAGTCGTAGCTCTTTTACTAACCGAGATACAAACTTTTGGTTTCCATATATGTGCACCAAAAACCCAAAGGTTGGAAGTCTGTATCTCGGCTTCTATGAGTACTAGCTTTAAAAATCCAACGGTTTTGTCTTAGTTTCGACGTTCTGAATCCAACGAGACTATTCCCAAAGTCGTAGCTCTTTTACTAACCGAGATACAAACTTTTGGTTTCCATATATGTGCACCAAAAACCAAAAGTTTGGAAGTCTATATCTCGGCTTCTATAAGTACTAGCTTTAAAAATCCAACGGTTTTTGTCTTAGTTTCGACGTTCTGAATCCAACGAGACTATTCCCAAAGTCGTAGCTCTTTTACTAACCGAGATACAAACTTTTGGTTTCCATATATGTGCACCAAAAACCCAAAGGTTGGAAGTCTGTATCTCGGCTTCTATGATTACTAGCTTTAAAAATCCAACGGTTTTGTCTTAGTTTCGACCTTCTGAATCCAACGAGACTATTCCCAAAGTCGTAGCTTTTTTACTAACCGAGATACAAACTTTTGGTTTCCATATATGTGCACCAAAAACCCAAAGGTTGGAAGTCTGTATCTCGGCTTTTATAAGTACTAGCTTTAAAAATCCAACGGTTTTGTCTTACTTTCGTTGTTTTGAATCCAACGAGACTATTCCCAAAGTCGTAGCTTTTTTACTAACTGAGATACAAACTTTTGGTTTCCATATATGTGCACCAAAAACCAAAAGTTTGGAAGTCTATATCTCGGCTTCTATAAGTACTAGCTTTAAAAATCCAACGGTTTTGTCTTAGTTTCGACGTTTTGAATCCAACGAGACTATTCCCAAAGTCGTAGCTCTTTTACTAACCGAGATACAAACTTTTGGTTTCCATATATGTGCACCAAAAACCCAAAGGTTGGAAGTCTGTATCTCGGCTTCTATGAGTACTAGCTTTAAAAATCCAACGGTTTTGTCTTAGTTTCGGCCTTCTGAATCCAACGAGACTATTCCCAAAGTCGTAGCTCTTTTACTAACCGAGATACAAACTTTTGGTTTCCATATATGTGCACCAAAAACCCAAAGGTTGGAAGTCTGTATCTCGGCTTCTATGAGTACTAGCTTTAAAAATCCAACGGTTTTGTCTTAGTTTCGTTGTTCTGAATCCAACGAGACTATTCTTAAAGTCGTAGCTCTTTTACTAACCGAGATACAAACTTTTGGTTTCCATATATGTGCACCAAAAACCAAAAGTTTGGAAGTCTATATCTCGGCTTCTATAAATACTAGCTTTAAAAATCCAACAGTTTTGTCTTAGTTTCGACGTTCTGAATCCAACGAGACTATTCCCAAAGTCGTAGCTCTTTTACTAACCGAGATACAAACTTTTGGTTTCCATATATGTGCACCAAAAACCCAAAGGTTGGAAGTCTGTATCTCGGCTTCTATGATTACTAGCTTTAAAAATCCAACGGTTTTGTCTTAGTTTCGACCTTCTGAATCCAACGAGACTATTCCCAAAGTCGTAGCTCTTTTACTAACCGAGATACAAACTTTTGGTTTCCATATATGTGCACCAAAAACCCAAAGGTTGGAAGTCTGTATCTCGGCTTCTATGAGTACTAGCTCTAAAAATCCAACGGTTTTGTCTTAATTTCGTTGTTCTGAATCCAACGAGACTATTCCCAAAGTCGTAGCTCTTTTACTAACCAAGATACAAACTTTTGGTTTCCATATACAGGGTGTCTCACGACGAATAGACGCGATCGATATCTCGGAAACTAATTTTTCAAAAATTTTGAAAATTTGGCAACGTAGCACAGTTGACAGGGGCTACACAACTAAAATATTTTGACAGTTGTGACGTTTCCGGTTATACCGGAAGTAGGTGTCAACTTCGTTATTTTAAATGGAACGCCCTATATATTTTTACATTTTTGGCTTTTACGTGAAATTCTAAGTATATTTTGTGTACAATGTCCTATACCTAAGTGTAACCGTTTTTGACATATTTTTAATTTCATGTGAAAAACTATGTTTATAAGCCCTAACATAATTACCGATTACTCCCTTTTAGTAGCCTTTATTTATTGGTTAGTTTTGGTTTTATTTTAGAGGAAGGACCACTTTAAAAGACTATTTTAATATTTGGCTAAAAAAAAGATACAGGGGGGTCAAAAACTTGCATTAAAAATGAAAATGAAAAAATCAATAAAAGTCAATTTTTTTAAATAGAAACCCCCTATTTTTATAATTTTTTCATAAAGATAATTAAAAATAAGGTTAACTTTGTATAAGGTTATCTAGTCCAAAAATGGATAGTTTCCGAAATATTGGCAGTTTAAATTTGGCCTAATATTAAAAGCCGTATAGTAACACGGCTCAAGGATTGTTGATTAGTTGGGCATGACGGTTGTCATAGTAACCGCTAGAAGCGGCAGTAAGACAATGGATTATATGCATTCAATTTATAAGTTACTTGCTATTTAAGTTTTCTTCGTAAAAGTGTAATTTAATGAAAAAGTGTACATTTCTGTTATAATCCATTATCTTACTGCCGCTTCTAGCGGTTGCTATGACAACCGTCATGCCCAACTAATCAACAATCCTTGAGCCGTGTTACTATACGGCTTTTAAATTTAGGCCAAATTTAAACTGCCAATATTTCGGAAACTATCCATTTTTGGACTAGATAACCTTATACAAAGTTAACCTTATTTTTAATTATCTTTATGAAAAAATTATAAAAATAGGGGGTTTCCATTTAAAAAAATTGACTTTTATTGATTTTTTCATTTTAATTTTTAATGCAAGTTTTTGACCCCCCTGTATCTTTTTTTTAGCCAAATATTAAAATAGTCTTTTAAAGTGGTCCTTCCTCTAAAATAAAACCAAAACTAACCAATAAATAAAGGCTACTAAAAGGGAGTAATCGGTAATTATGTTAGGGCTTATAAACATAGTTTTTCACATGAAATTAAAAATATGTCAAAAACGGTTACACTTAGGTATAGGACATTATACACAAAATATACTTAGAATTTCACGTAAAAGCCAAAAATGTAAAAATATATAGGGTGTTCCATTTAAAATAACGAAGTTGACAACTACTTCCGGTATAACCGGAAACGTCACAACTGTCAAAATATTTTAGTTGTGTAGCCCCTATCGACTGTGCTACGTTGCCAAATTTTCAAAATTTTTGAAAAATTAGTTTCCGAGATATCGATCGCGTCTATTCGTCGTGAGACACCCTGTATGTGCACCAAAAACCAAAAGTTTGGAAATCTATATCTCGGCTTCTATAAGTACTAGCGTTAAAAATCCAACGGTTTTGTCTTAGTTTTGACGTTCTGAATCCAACGAGACTATTCCCAAAGTCGTAGCTCTTTTACTAACCGAGATACAAACTTTTGGTTTCCATATATGTGCACCAAAAACCCAAAGGTTGGAAGTCTGTATCTCGGCTTCTATAAGTACTAGCTTAAAAAATGCAACGGTTTTGTCTTAGTTTCGTTGTTTTGAATCCAACGAGACTATTCCCAAAGTCGTAGCTCTTTTACTAACCGAGATACAAACTTTTGGTTTCCATATATGTGCACCAAAAACCAAAAGTTTGGAAGTCTATATCTCGGCTTCTATAAGTACTAGCTTTAAAAATCCAACGGTTTTGTCTTAGTTTCGACGTTCTAAATCCAACGAGACTATTCCCAAAGTCGTAGCTCTTTTACTAACCGAGATACAAACTTTTGGTTTCCATATATGTGCACCAAAAACCCAAAGGTTGGAAGTCTGTATCTCGGCTTTTATAAGTACTAGCTTTAAAAATCCAACGGTTTTGTCTTAGTTTCGCTGTTCTGAATCCAACGAGACTATTCCCAAAGTCGTAGCTCTTTTACTAACTGAGATACAAACTTTTGGTTTCCATATATGTGCACCAAAAACCAAAAGTTTGGAAGTCTATATCTCGGCTTCTATAAGTACTAGCTTTAAAAATCCAACGGTTTTGTCTTAGTTTCGACGTTTTGAATCCAACGAGACTATTCTCAAAGTCGTAGCTCTTTTACTAACCGAGATACAAACTTTTGGTTTCCATATATGTGCACCAAAAACCCAAAGGTTGGAAGTCTGTATCTCGGCTTCTATGAGTACTAGCTTTAAAAATCCAACGGTTTTGTCTTAGTTTCGACCTTCTGAATCCAACGAGACTATTCCCAAAGTCGTAGCTCTTTTACTAACCGAGATACAAACTTTTGGTTTCCATATATGTGCACCAAAAACCAAAAGTTTGGAAGTCTATATCTCGGCTTCTATAAATACTAGCTTTAAAAATCCAACGGTCTTGTCTTAGTTTTGACGTTCTGAATCCAACGAGACTATTCTCAAAGTCGTAGCTCTTTCACTAACCGAGATACAAACTTTTGGTTTCCATATATGTGCACCAAAAACCCAAAGGTTGGAAGTCTGTATCTCGGCTTCTATGAGTACTAGCTCTAAAAATCCAACGGTTTTGTTTTAATTTCGTTGTTCTGAATCCAACGAGACTATTCCCAAAGTCGTAGCTCTTTTACTAACCAAGATACAAACTTTTGGTTTCCATATATGTGCACCAAAAACCAAAAGTTTGGAAATCTATATCTCGGCTTCTATAAGTACTAGCGTTAAAAATCCAACGGTTTTGTCTTAGTTTCGACGTTCTGAATCCAACGAGACTATTCCCAAAGTCGTAGCTCTTACGATAGCCGAGATATGGCATTTTTGATGCCCATTTTTGGCCTCAAAAACGGACGTCGAAAACGACTTTTTCAGGATTTTCAAAGTGCTCTCATTCCCTTAGTTCTGCTCGGATCCTGTTATAACCCGGTGTTTTCGTAATCTAGGTGATCCAAATAAGACGCTGGTATACTTAGTTTGATTTCGAAAAAAATCAATTTTTGGTGAAAAAATTTGATACGGGAGGGTATACCCGAAAAATGAAAAAACCCAAATTTTGAAGGTCGATATCTCGGCTTCTATGGGAGCTATCGGGAAAATTCCAACGGTTTTCTCTTAGTTTCGTCATTCTGAATCCAACGAGACCATCCGCAAGGTCGTAGCTCTTACGATAGCCGAGATATACCATTTTTGATGCCCATTTTTGGCCTCAAAAACGGACGTCGAAAACGACTTTTTCAGGATATTCAAAGTGCTCTCATTCCCTTAGTTCTGCTCGGATCCTGTTATAACCCGGTGTTTTCGTAATCTAGGTGATCCAAATAAGACGCTGGTATACTTAGTTTGATTTCGAAAAAAATCAATTTTTGGTGAAAAAATTTGATACGGGGGGGTATACCCGAAAAATGAAAAAACCCAAACTTTGAAGGTCGATATCTCGGCTTCTATGGGAGCTATCGGGAAAATTCCAACGGTTTTGTCTTAGTTTCGTCATTCTGAATCCAACGAGACCATCCGCAAGGTCGTAGCTCTTACGATAGCCGAGATATGGCATTTTTGATGCCCATTTTTGACCTCAAAAACGGACGTCGAAAACGACTTTTTCAGGATTTTCAAAGTGCTCTCATTCCCTTAGTTCTGCTCGGATCCTGTTATAACCCGGTGTTTTCGTAATCTAGGTGATCCAAATAAGACGCTGGTATACTTAGTTTGATTTCGAAAAAAATCAATTTTTGGTGAAAAAATTTGATACGGGGGGGTATACCCGAAAAATGAAAAAACCCAAACTTTGAAGGTCGATATCTCGGCTTCTATGGGAGCTATCGGGAAAATTCCAACGGTTTTGTCTTAGTTTCGTCATTCTGAATCCAACGAGACCATCCGCAAGGTCGTAGCTCTTACGATAGCCGAGATATGGCATTTTTGATGCCCATTTTTGTCCTCAAAAACGGACATCGAAAACGACTTTTTCAGGATTTTCAAAGTGCTCTCATTCCCTTAGTTCTGCTCGGATCCTGTTATAACCCGGTGTTTTCGTAATCTAGGTGATCCAAATAAGACGCTGGTATACTTAGTTTGATTTCGAAAAAAATCAATTTTTGGTGAAAAAATTTGATACGGGGGGGTATACCCGAAAAATGAAAAAACCCAAACTTTGAAGGTCGATATCTCGGCTTCTATGGGAGCTATCGGGAAAATTCCAACGGTTTTGTCTTAGTTTCGTCATTCTGAATCCAACGAGACCGTCCGCAAGGTCGTAGCTCTTACGATAGCCGAGATATGGCATTTTTGATGCCCATTTTTGGCCTCAAAAACGGACGTCGAAAACGACTTTTTCAGGATTTTCAAAGTGCTCTCATTCCCTTAGTTCTGCTCGGATCCTGTTATAACCCGGTGTTTTCGTAATCTAGGTGATCCAAATAAGACGCTGGTATACTTAGTTTGATTTCGAAAAAAATTAATTTTTGGTGAAAAATTCGATACGGGGGGGTATACCCGAAAAATGAAAAACCCCAAACTTTGAAGGTCGATATCTCGGCTTCTATGGGAGCTATCAGGAAAATTTCAACGGTTTTGTCTTAGTTTCGTCATTCTGAATCCAACGAGACCATCCGCAAGGTCGTAGCTCTTACGATAGCCGAGATATGGCATTTTTGATGCCCATTTTTGGCCTCAAAAACGGACGTCGAAAACGACTTTTTCAGGATATTCAAAGTGCTCTCATTCCCTTAGTTCTGCTCGGATCCTGTTATAACCCGGTGTTTTCGTAATCTAGGTGATCCAAATAAGACGCTGGTATACTTAGTTTGATTTCGAAAAAAATCAATTTTTGGTGAAAAAATTTGATACGGGGGGGTATACCCGAAAAATGAAAAAACCCAAACTTTGAAGGTCGATATCTCGGCTTCTATGGGAGCTATCGGGAAAATTTCAACGGTTTTGTCTTAGTTTCGTCATTTTGAATCCAACGAGACCATCCGCAAGGTCGTAGCTCTTACGATAGCCGAGATATGGCATTTTTGATGCCCATTTTTGGCCTCAAAAACGGACGTCGAAAACGACTTTTTCAGGATTTTCAAAGTGCTCTCATTCCCTTAGTTCTGCTCGGATCCTGTTATAACCCGGTGTTTTCGTAATCTAGGTGATCCAAATAAGACGCTGGTATACTTAGTTTGATTTCGAAAAAAATTAATTTTTGGTGAAAAATTCGATACGGGGGGTATACCCGAAAAATGAAAAAACCCAAACTTTGAAGGTCGATATCTCGGCTTCTATGGGAGCTATCAGGAAAATTTCAACGGTTTTGTCTTAGTTTCGTCATTCTGAATCCAACGAGACCATCCGCAAGATCGTAGCTCTTACGATAGCCGAGATATGGCATTTTTGATGCCCATTTTTGGCCTCAAAAACGGACGTCGAAAACGACTTTTTCAGGATTTTCAAAGTGCTCTCATTCCCTTAGTTCTGCTCGGATCCTGTTATAACCCGGTGTTTTCGTAATCTAGGTGATCCAAATAAGACGCTGGTATACTTAGTTTGATTTCGAAAAAAATCAATTTTTGGTGAAAAAATTTGATACGGGGGGGTATACCCGAAAAATGAAAAAACCCAAACTTTGAAGGTCGATATCTCGGCTTCTATGGGAGCTATCGGGAAAATTCCAACGGTTTTGTCTTAGTTTCGTCATTCTGAATCCAACGAGACCGTCCGCAAGGTCGTAGCTCTTACGATAGCCGAGATATGGCGTTTTTGATGCCCATTTTTGGCCTCAAAAACGGACGTCGAAAACGACTTTTTCAGGATTTTCAAAGTGCTCTCATTCCCTTAGTTCTGCTCGGATCCTGTTATAACCCGGTGTTTTCGTAATCTAGGTGATCCAAATAAGACGCTGGTATACTTAGTTTGATTTCGAAAAAAATCAATTTTTGGTGAAAAAATTTGATACGGGAGGGTATACCCGAAAAATGAAAAAACCCAAACTTTGAAGGTCGATATCATGGCTTCTATGGGAGCTATCGGGAAAATTCCAACGGTTTTGTCTTAGTTTCGTCATTCTGAACCCAACGAGACCATTCGCAAGGTCGTAGCTCTTACGATAGCCGAGATATGGCATTTTTGATGCCCATTTTTGGCCTCAAAAACGGACGTCGAAAACACATCTCGTGAGAGTTTCAAAGTGCTCTCATTCCCTTAGTACTGCTCGGATCCTGTTATAACCCGGTGTTTTCGTAATCTAGGTGATCCAAATAAGACGCTGGTATACTTAGTTTGATTTCGAAAAAAATCAATTTTTGGTGAAAAATTCGATACGGGGGGGTATACCCGAAAAATGAAAAAACCCAAACTTTGAAGGTCGATATCTCGGCTTCTATGGGAGCTATCGGGAAAATTCCAACGGTTTTGTCTTAGTTTCGTCATTCTGAACCCAACGAGACCATTCGCAAGGTCGTAGCTCTTACGATAGCCGAGATATGGCATTTTTGATGTTCATTTTTGGCCTCAAAAACGGACGTCGAAAACGACTTTTTCAGGATTTTCAAAGTGCTCTCATTCCCTTAGTTCTGCTCGGATCCTGTTATAACCCGGTGTTTTCGTAATCTAGGTGATCCAAATAAGACGCTGGTATACTTAGTTTGATTTCGAAAAAAATCAATTTTTGGTGAAAAAATTTGATACGGGGGGGTATACCCGAAAAATGAAAAAACCCAAACTTTGAAGGTCGATATCTCGGCTTCTATGGGAGCTATCGGGAAAATTCCAACGGTTTTGTCTTAGTTTCGTCATTCTGAATCCAACGAGACCATCCGCAAGGTCGTAGCTCTTACGATAGCCGAAATATGGCATTTTTGATGCCCATTTTTGTCCTCAAAAACGGACATCGAAAACGACTTTTTCAGGATTTTCAAAGTGCTCTCATTCCCTTAGTTCTGCTCGGATCCTGTTATAACCCGGTGTTTTCGTAATCTAGGTGATCCAAATAAGACGCTGGTATACTTAGTTTGATTTCGAAAAAAATCAATTTTTGGTGAAAAATTCGATACGGGGGGGTATACCCGAAAAATGAAAAAACCCAAACTTTGAAGGTCGATATCTCGGCTTCTATGGGAGCTATCGGGAAAATTCCAACGGTTTTGTCTTAGTTTCGTCATTCTGAATGCAACGAGACCATCCGCAAGGTCGTAGCTCTTACGATAGCCGAGATATGGCATTTTTGATGCCCATTTTTGGCCTCAAAAACGGACGTCGAAAACGACTTTTTCAGGATTTTCAAAGTGCTCTCATTCCCTTAGTTCTGCTCGGATCCTGTTATAACCCGGTGTTTTCGTAATCTAGGTGATCCAAATAAGACGCTGGTATACTTAGTTTGATTTCGAAAAAAATTAATTTTTGGTGAAAAATTCGATACGGGGGGGTATACCCGAAAAATGAAAAACCCCAAACTTTGAAGGTCGATATCTCGGCTTCTATGGGAGCTATCAGGAAAATTTCAACGGTTTTGTCTTAGTTTCGTCATTCTGAATCCAACGAGACCATCCGCAAGGTCGTAGCTCTTACGATAGCCGAGATATGGCATTTTTGATGCCCATTTTTGGCCTCAAAAACGGACGTCGAAAACGACTTTTTCAGGATATTCAAAGTGCTCTCATTCCCTTAGTTCTGCTCGGATCCTGTTATAACCCGGTGTTTTCGTAATCTAGGTGATCCAAATAAGACGCTGGTATACTTAGTTTGATTTCGAAAAAAATCAATTTTTGGTGAAAAAATTTGATACGGGGGGGTATACCCGAAAAATGAAAAAACCCAAACTTTGAAGGTCGATATCTCGGCTTCTATGGGAGCTATCGGGAAAATTTCAACGGTTTTGTCTTAGTTTCGTCATTTTGAATCCAACGAGACCATCCGCAAGGTCGTAGCTCTTACGATAGCCGAGATATGGCATTTTTGATGCCCATTTTTGGCCTCAAAAACGGACGTCGAAAACGACTTTTTCAGGATTTTCAAAGTGCTCTCATTCCCTTAGTTCTGCTCGGATCCTGTTATAACCCGGTGTTTTCGTAATCTAGGTGATCCAAATAAGACGCTGGTATACTTAGTTTGATTTCGAAAAAAATTAATTTTTGGTGAAAAATTCGATACGGGGGGTATACCCGAAAAATGAAAAAACCCAAACTTTGAAGGTCGATATCTCGGCTTCTATGGGAGCTATCAGGAAAATTTCAACGGTTTTGTCTTAGTTTCGTCATTCTGAATCCAACGAGACCATCCGCAAGATCGTAGCTCTTACGATAGCCGAGATATGGCATTTTTGATGCCCATTTTTGGCCTCAAAAACGGACGTCGAAAACGACTTTTTCAGGATTTTCAAAGTGCTCTCATTCCCTTAGTTCTGCTCGGATCCTGTTATAACCCGGTGTTTTCGTAATCTAGGTGATCCAAATAAGACGCTGGTATACTTAGTTTGATTTCGAAAAAAATCAATTTTTGGTGAAAAAATTTGATACGGGGGGGTATACCCGAAAAATGAAAAAACCCAAACTTTGAAGGTCGATATCTCGGCTTCTATGGGAGCTATCGGGAAAATTCCAACGGTTTTGTCTTAGTTTCGTCATTCTGAATCCAACGAGACCGTCCGCAAGGTCGTAGCTCTTACGATAGCCGAGATATGGCGTTTTTGATGCCCATTTTTGGCCTCAAAAACGGACGTCGAAAACGACTTTTTCAGGATTTTCAAAGTGCTCTCATTCCCTTAGTTCTGCTCGGATCCTGTTATAACCCGGTGTTTTCGTAATCTAGGTGATCCAAATAAGACGCTGGTATACTTAGTTTGATTTCGAAAAAAATCAATTTTTGGTGAAAAAATTTGATACGGGAGGGTATACCCGAAAAATGAAAAAACCCAAACTTTGAAGGTCGATATCATGGCTTCTATGGGAGCTATCGGGAAAATTCCAACGGTTTTGTCTTAGTTTCGTCATTCTGAACCCAACGAGACCATTCGCAAGGTCGTAGCTCTTACGATAGCCGAGATATGGCATTTTTGATGCCCATTTTTGGCCTCAAAAACGGACGTCGAAAACGACTTTTTCAGGATTTTCAAAGTGCTCTCATTCCCTTAGTACTGCTCGGATCCTGTTATAACCCGGTGTTTTCGTAATCTAGGTGATCCAAATAAGACGCTGGTATACTTAGTTTGATTTCGAAAAAAATCAATTTTTGGTGAAAAATTCGATACGGGGGGGTATACCCGAAAAATGAAAAAACCCAAACTTTGAAGGTCGATATCTCGGCTTCTATGGGAGCTATCGGGAAAATTCCAACGGTTTTGTCTTAGTTTCGTCATTCTGAACCCAACGAGACCATTCGCAAGGTCGTAGCTCTTACGATAGCCGAGATATGGCATTTTTGATGTTCATTTTTGGCCTCAAAAACGGACGTCGAAAACGACTTTTTCAGGATTTTCAAAGTGCTCTCATTCCCTTAGTTCTGCTCGGATCCTGTTATAACCCGGTGTTTTCGTAATCTAGGTGATCCAAATAAGACGCTGGTATACTTAGTTTGATTTCGAAAAAAATCAATTTTTGGTGAAAAAATTTGATACGGGGGGGTATACCCGAAAAATGAAAAAACCCAAACTTTGAAGGTCGATATCTCGGCTTCTATGGGAGCTATCGGGAAAATTCCAACGGTTTTGTCTTAGTTTCGTCATTCTGAATCCAACGAGACCATCCGCAAGGTCGTAGCTCTTACGATAGCCGAAATATGGCATTTTTGATGCCCATTTTTGTCCTCAAAAACGGACATCGAAAACGACTTTTTCAGGATTTTCAAAGTGCTCTCATTCCCTTAGTTCTGCTCGGATCCTGTTATAACCCGGTGTTTTCGTAATCTAGGTGATCCAAATAAGACGCTGGTATACTTAGTTTGATTTCGAAAAAAATCAATTTTTGGTGAAAAATTCGATACGGGGGGGTATACCCGAAAAATGAAAAAACCCAAACTTTGAAGGTCGATATCTCGGCTTCTATGGGAGCTATCGGGAAAATTCCAACGGTTTTGTCTTAGTTTCGTCATTCTGAATGCAACGAGACCATCCGCAAGGTCGTAGCTCTTACGATAGCCGAGATATGGCATTTTTGATGCCCATTTTTGTCCTCAAAAACGGACATCGAAAACGACTTTTTCAGGATTTTCAAAGTGCTCTCATTCCCTTAGTTCTGCTCGGATCCTGTTATAACCCGGTGTTTTCGTAATCTAGGTGATCCAAATAAGACGCTGGTATACTTAGTTTGATTTCGAAAAAAATCAATTTTTGGTGAAAAAATTTGATACGGGGGGGTATACCCGAAAAATGAAAAAACCCAAACTTTGAAGGTCGATATCTCGGCTTCTATGGGAGCTATCGGGAAAATTCCAACGGTTTTGTCTTAGTTTCGTCATTCTGAATCCAACGAGACCATCCGCAAGGTCGTAGCTCTTACGATAGCCGAGATATGGCATTTTTGATGCCCATTTTTGGCCTCAAAAACGGACGTCGAAAACGACTTTTTCAGGATTTTCAAAGTGCTCTCATTCCCTTAGTTCCGCTCGGATCCTGTTATAACCCGGTGTTTTCGTAATCTAGGTGATCTAAATAAGACGCTGGTATACTTAGTTTGATTTCGAAAAAAATCAATTTTTGGTGAAAAATTCGATACGGGGGGGTATACCCGAAAAATGAAAAAACCCAAACTTTGAAGGTCGATATCTCGGCTTCTATGGGAGCTATCGGGAAAATTCCAACGGTTTTGTCTTAGTTTCGTCATTCTGAATCCAACGAGACCATCCGCAAGGTAGGTATAGCTTGTAACCGGCGTAGCTCTTACGATAGCCGAGATATGGCATTTTTGATGCCCATTTTTGGCCTCAAAAACGGACGTCGAAAACGACTTTTTCAGAATTTTCAAAGTGCTCTCATTCCCTTAGTTCTGCTCGGATCCTGTTATAACCCGGTGTTTTCGTAATCTAGGTGATCCAAATAAGACGCTGGTATACTTAGTTTGATTTCGAAAAAAATCAATTTTTGGTGAAAAAATTTGATACGGGAGGGTATACCCGAAAAATGAAAAAACCCAAACTTTGAAGGTCGATATCATGGCTTCTATGGGAGCTATCGGGAAAATTCCAACGGTTTTGTCTTAGTTTCGTCGTTCTGAATCCAACGAGACCATTCGCAAGGTCGTAGCTCTTACGATAGCCAAGATATGGCATTTTTGATGCCCATTTTTGGCCTCAAAAACGGACGTCGAAAACGACTTTTTCAGGATTTTCAAAGTGCTCTCATTCCCTTAGTTCTGCTCGGATCCTGTTATAACCCGGTGTTTTCGTAATCTAGGTGATCCAAATAAGACGCTGGTATACTTAGTTTGATTTCGAAAAAAATCAATTTTTGGTGAAAAAATTTGATACGGGAGGGTATACCCGAAAAATGAAAAAACCCAAATTTTGAAGGTCGATATCTCGGCTTTTATGGGAGCTATCGGGAAAATTCCAACGGTTTTGTCTTAGTATTGTCATTCTGAATCCAACGAGACCATCCGCAAGGTCGTAGCTCTTACGATAGCCGAGATATGGCATTTTTGATGCCCATTTTTGGCCTCAAAAACGGACGTCGAAAACGACTTTTTCAGGATTTTCAAAGTGCTCTCATTCCCTTATTTCTGCTCGGATCCTGTTATAACCCGGTGTTTTCGTAATCTAGGTGATCCAAATAAGACGCTGGTATACTTAGTTTGATTTCGAAAAAAATCAATTTTTGGTGAAAAAATTTGATACGGGAGGGTATACCCGAAAAATGAAAAAACCCAAATTTTGAAGGTCGATATCTCGGCTTCTATGGGAGCTATCGGGAAAATTCCAACGGTTTTGTCTTAGTTTCGTCATTCTGAATCCAACGAGACCATCCGCAAGGTCGTAGCTCTTACGATAGCCGAGATATGGCATTTTTGATGCCCATTTTTGGCCTCAAAAACGGACGTCGAAAACGACTTTTTCAGGATTTTCAAAGTGCTCTCATTCCCTTAGTTCTGCTCGGATCCTGTTATAACCCGGTGTTTTCGTAATCTAGGTGATCCAAATAAGACGCTGGTATACTTAGTTTGATTTCGAAAAAAATCAATTTTTGGTGAAAAAATTTGATACGGGAGGGTATACCCGAAAAATGAAAAAACCCAAATTTTGAAGGTCGATATCTCGGCTTCTATGGGAGCTATCGGGAAAATTCCAACGGTTTTGTCTTAGTTTCGTCATTCTGAATCCAACGAGACCATCCGCAAGGTCGTAGCTCTTACGATAGCCGAGATATGGCATTTTTGATGCCCATTTTTGGCCTCAAAAACGGACGTCGAAAACGACTTTTTCAGGATTTTCAAAGTGCTCTCATTCCCTTAGTTCTGCTCGGATCCTGTTATAACCCGGTGTTTTCGTAATCTAGGTGATCCAAATAAGACGCTGGTATACTTAGTTTGATTTCGAAAAAAATCAATTTTTGGTGAAAAATTCGATACGGGGGGGTATACCCGAAAAATGAACAAACCCAAACTTTGAAGGTCGATATCTCGGCTTCTATGGGAGCTATCGGGAAAATTCCAACGGTTTTGTCTTAGTTTCGTCATTCTGAATCCAACGAGACCATCCGCAAGGTCGTAGCTCTTACGATAGCCGAGATATGGCATTTTTGATGCCCATTTTTGGCCTCAAAAACGGACGTCGAAAACGACTTTTTCAGAATTTTCAAAGTGCTCTCATTCCCTTAGTTCTGCTCGGATCCTGTTATAACCCGGTGTTTTCGTAATCTAGGTGATCCAAATAAGACGCTGGTATACTTAGTTTGATTTCGAAAAAAATCAATTTTTGGTGAAAAAATTTGATACATGGGGGTATACCCGAAAAATGAAAAAACCCAAACTTTGAAGGTCGATATCTCGGCTTCTATGGGAGCTATAGGAAAAATTCCAACGGTTTTGTCTTAGTTTCGTCATTCTGAATCCAACGAGACCATCCGCAAGGTCGTAGCTCTTACGATAGCCGAGATATGGCATTTTTGATGCCCATTTTTGGCCTCAAAAACGGACGTCGAAAACGACTTTTTCAGAATTTTCAAAGTGCTCTCATTCCCTTAGTTCTGCTCGGATCCTGTTATAACCCGGTGTTTTCGTAATCTAGGTGATCCAAATAAGACGCTGGTATACTTAGTTTGATTTCGAAAAAAATCAATTTTTGGTGAAAAATTCGATACGGGGGGGTATACCCGAAAAATGAAAAAACCCAAACTTTGAAGGTCGATATCTCGGCTTCTATGGGAGCTATCGGGAAAATTCCAACGGTTTTGTCTTAGTTTCGTCATTCTGAATCCAACGAGACCATCCGCAAGGTCGTAGCTCTTACGATAGCCGAGATATGGCATTTTTGATGCCCATTTTTGGCCTCAAAAACGGACGTCGAAAACGACTTTTTCAGGATTTTCAAAGTGCTCTCATTCCCTTAGTTCTGCTCGGATCCTGTTATAACCCGGTGTTTTCGTAATCTAGGTGATCCAAATAAGACGCTGGTATACTTAGTTTGATTTCGAAAAAAATCAATTTTTGGTGAAAAAATTTGATACGGGGGGGTATACCCGAAAAATGAAAAAACCCAAACTTTGAAGGTCGATATCTCGGCTTCTATGGGAGCTATCGGGAAAATTTCAACGGTTTTGTCTTAGTTTCGTCATTCTGAATCCAACGAGACAATCCGAGGGGTCGTAGCTCTTACGATAGCCAAGATATGGCATTTTTGATGCCCATTTTTGGCCTCAAAAACGGACGTCGAAAACGACTTTTTCAGGATTTTCAAAGTGCTCTCATTCCCTTAGTTCTGCTCGGATCCTGTTATAACCCGGTGTTTTCGTAATCTAGGTGATCCAAATAAGACGCTGGTATACTTAGTTTGATTTCGAAAAAAATCAATTTTTGGTGAAAAAATTTGATACGGGAGGGTATACCCGAAAAATGAAAAAACCCAAACTTTGAAGGTCGATCCTGTTATAACCCGGTGTTTTCGTAATCTAGGTGATCCAAATAAGACGCTGGTATACAGAGTTTGATTTCGAAAAAAATCAATTTTTGGTGAAAAAATTTGATACGGGGGGGTATACCCGAAAAATGAAAAAACTCAAACTTTGAAGGTCGATATCTCGGCTTCTATGGGAGCTATCGGGAAAATTCCAACGGTTTTGTCTTAGTTTCGTCATTCTGAATCCAACGAGACCATCCGCAAGGTCGTAGCTCTTACGATAGCCGAGATATGGCATTTTTGATGCCCATTTTTGGCCTCAAAAACGGACGTCGAAAACGACTTTTTCAGAATTTTCAAAGTGCTCTCATTCCCTTAGTTCTGCTCGGATCCTGTTATAACCCGGTGTTTTCGTAATCTAGGTGATCCAAATAAGACGCTGGTATACTTAGTTTGATTTCGAAAAAAATCAATTTTTGGTGAAAAATTCGATACGGGGGGGTATACCCGAAAAATGAAAAAACCCAAACTTTGAAGGTCGATATCTCGGCTTCTATGGGAGCTATCGGGAAAATTCCAACGGTTTTGTCTTAGTTTCGTCATTCTGAATCCAACGAGACCATCCGCAAGGTCGTAGCTCTTACGATAGCCGAGATATGGCATTTTTGATGCCCATTTTTGGCCTCAAAAACGGACGTCGAAAACGACTTTTTCAGAATTTTCAAAGTGCTCTCATTCCCTTAGTTCTGCTCGGATCCTGTTATAACCCGGTGTTTTCGTAATCTAGGTGATCCAAATAAGACGCTGGTATACTTAGTTTGATTTCGAAAAAAATCAATTTTTGGTGAAAAAATTTGATACGGGGGGGTATACCCGAAAAATGAAAAAACCCAAACTTTGAAGGTCGATATCTCGGCTTCTATGGGAGCTATCGGGAAAATTCCAACGGTTTTGTCTTAGTTTCGTCATTCTGAATCCAACGAGACAATCCGCAAGGTCGTAGCTCTTACGATAGCCGAGATATGGCATTTTTGATGCCCATTTTTGGCCTCAAAAACGGACGTCGAAAACGACTTTTTCAGGATTTTCAAAGTGCTCTCATTCCCTTAGTTCTGCTCGGATCCTGTTATAACCCGGTGTTTTCGTAATCTAGGTGATCCAAATAAGACGCTGGTATACTTAGTTTGATTTCGAAAAAAATCAATTTTTGGTGAAAAAATTTGATACGGGAGGGTATACCCGAAAAATGAAAAAACCCAAATTTTGAAGGTCGATATCTCGGCTTCTATGGGAGCTATCGGGAAAATTCCAACGGTTTTCTCTTAGTTTCGTCATTCTGAATCCAACGAGACCATCCGCAAGGTCGTAGCTCTTACGATAGCCGAGATATACCATTTTTGATGCCCATTTTTGGCCTCAAAAACGGACGTCGAAAACGACTTTTTCAGGATATTCAAAGTGCTCTCATTCCCTTAGTTCTGCTCGGATCCTGTAATAACCCGGTGTTTTCGTAATCTAGGTGATCCAAATAAGACGCTGGTATACTTAGTTTGATTTCGAAAAAAATCAATTTTTGGTGAAAAAATTTGATACGGGGGGGTATACCCGAAAAATGAAAAAACCCAAACTTTGAAGGTCGATATCTCGGCTTCTATGGGAGCTATCGGGAAAATTCCAACGGTTTTGTCTTAGTTTCGTCATTCTGAATCCAACGAGACCATCCGCAAGGTCGTAGCTCTTACGATAGCCGAGATATGGCATTTTTGATGCCCATTTTTGGCCTCAAAAACGGACGTCGAAAACGACTTTTTCAGAATTTTCAAAGTGCTCTCATTCCCTTAGTTCTGCTCGGATCCTGTTATAACCCGGTGTTTTCGTAATCTAGGTGATCCAAATAAGACGCTGGTATACTTAGTTTGATTTCGAAAAAAATCAATTTTTGGTGAAAAAATTTGATACGGGAGGGTATACCCGAAAAATGAAAAAACCCAAATTTTGAAGGTCGATATCTCGGCTTCTATGGGAGCTATCGGGAAAATTCCAACGGTTTTCTCTTAGTTTCGTCATTCTGAATCCAACGAGACCATCCGCAAGGTCGTAGCTCTTACGATAGCCGAGATATACCATTTTTGATGCCCATTTTTGGCCTCAAAAACGGACGTCGAAAACGACTTTTTCAGGATATTCAAAGTGCTCTCATTCCCTTAGTTCTGCTCGGATCCTGTTATAACCCGGTGTTTTCGTAATCTAGGTGATCCAAATAAGACGCTGGTATACTTAGTTTGATTTCGAAAAAAATCAATTTTTGGTGAAAAAATTTGATACGGGGGGGTATACCCGAAAAATGAAAAAACCCAAACTTTGAAGGTCGATATCTCGGCTTCTATGGGAGCTATCGGGAAAATTCCAACGGTTTTGTCTTAGTTTCGTCATTCTGAATCCAACGAGACCATTTGCAAGGTCGTAGCTCTTACGATAGCCGAGATATGGCATTTTTGATGCCCATTTTTGTCCTCAAAAACGGACATCGAAAACGACTTTTTCAGGATTTTCAAAGTGCTCTCATTCCCTTAGTTCTGCTCGGATCCTGTTATAACCCGGTGTTTTCGTAATCTAGGTGATCCAAATAAGACGCTGGTATACTTAGTTTGATTTCGAAAAAAATCAATTTTTGGTGAAAAAATTTGATACGGGGGGGTATACCCGAAAAATGAAAAAACCCAAACTTTGAAGGTCGATATCTCGGCTTCTATGGGAGCTATCGGGAAAATTCCAACGGTTTTGTCTTAGTTTCGTCATTCTGAATCCAACGAGACCGTCCGCAAGGTCGTAGCTCTTACGATAGCCGAGATATGGCATTTTTGATGCCCATTTTTGGCCTCAAAAACGGACGTCGAAAACGACTTTTTCAGGATTTTCAAAGTGCTCTCATTCCCTTAGTTCTGCTCGGATCCTGTTATAACCCGGTGTTTTCGTAATCTAGGTGATCCAAATAAGACGCTGGTATACTTAGTTTGATTTCGAAAAAAATTAATTTTTGGTGAAAAATTCGATACGGGGGGGTATACCCGAAAAATGAAAAAACCCAAACTTTGAAGGTCGATATCTCGGCTTCTATGGGAGCTATCAGGAAAATTTCAACGGTTTTGTCTTAGTTTCGTCATTCTGAATCCAACGAGACCATCCGCAAGGTCGTAGCTCTTACGATAGCCGAGATATACCATTTTTGATGCCCATTTTTGGCCTCAAAAACGGACGTCGAAAACGACTTTTTCAGGATATTCAAAGTGCTCTCATTCCCTTAGTTCTGCTCGGATCCTGTTATAACCCGGTGTTTTCGTAATCTAGGTGATCCAAATAAGACGCTGGTATACTTAGTTTGATTTCGAAAAAAATCAATTTTTGGTGAAAAAATTTGATACGGGGGGGTATACCCGAAAAATGAAAAAACCCAAACTTTGAAGGTCGATATCTCGGCTTCTATGGGAGCTATCGGGAAAATTCCAACGGTTTTGTCTTAGTTTCGTCATTCTGAATCCAACGAGACCATTTGCAAGGTCGTAGCTCTTACGATAGCCGAGATATGGCATTTTTGATGCCCATTTTTGTCCTCAAAAACGGACATCGAAAACGACTTTTTCAGGATTTTCAAAGTGCTCTCATTCCCTTAGTTCTGCTCGGATCCTGTTATAACCCGGTGTTTTCGTAATCTAGGTGATCCAAATAAGACGCTGGTATACTTAGTTTGATTTCGAAAAAAATCAATTTTTGGTGAAAAAATTTGATACGGGGGGGTATACCCGAAAAATGAAAAAACCCAAAGTTTGAAGGTACACATCTCGTGAGAGTGGGAGCTATCGGGAAAATTCCAACGGTTTTGTCTAAGTTTCGTCATTCTAAATCCAACAAGACCATCCGCAAGGTCGTAGCTCTTACGATAGCCGAGATATGGCATTTTTGATACCCATTTTTTGCCTCAAAAACGGATGTCGAAAACGACTTTTTCAGGTTTTTCAAAGTGCTCTCATTCCCTTAGTTCTGCTCGGATCCTGTTATAACCCGGTGTTTTCGTAATCTAGGTGATCCAAATAAGATGCTGGTATACTTAGTTTGATTTCGAAAAAAATCAATTTTTGGTGAAAAATTCGATACCGGGGGGTATACCCGAAAAATGAAAAAACCCAAATTTTGAAGGTCGATATCTCGGCTTCTATGGGAGCTATCGGGAAAATTCCAACGGTTTTGTCTTAGTTTCGTCATTCTAAATCCAACGAGACCATCCGCAAGGTCGTAGCTCTTACGATAGCCGAGATATGGCATTTTTGATACCCATTTTTTGCCTCAAAAACGGACGTCGAAAACGACTTTTTCAGAATTTTCAAAGTGCTCTCATTCCCTTAGTTCTGCTCGGATCCTGTTATAACCCGGTGTTTTCGTAATCTAGGTGATCCAAATAAGACGCTGGTATACTTAGTTTGATTTCAAAAAAAAATCAATTTTTGGTGAAAAATTCGATACATGGGGGTATACCCGAAAAATGAAAAAACCCAAACTTTGAAGGTCGATATCTCGGCTTCTATGGGAGCTATCGGGAAAATTCCAACGGTTTTGTCTAAGTTTCGTCATTTTTAATCCAACGAGGCCATCCGCAAGGTCGTAGTTCTTACGATAGCCGAGATATGGCATTTTTGATACTTATTTTTTGCCTCAAAAACGGACGTCGAAAACGACTTTTTCAGGATTTTCAAAGTCCTCTCATTCCCTTAGTTCTGCTCGGATCCTGTTATAACCCGGTGTTTGCGTAATCTAGGTGATCCAAATAAGACGCTGGTATACTTAGTTTGATTTCGAAAAAAATTAATTTTTGGTGAAAAAATTTGATACGGGGGGGTATACCCGAAAAATGAAAAAACCCAAACTTTGAAGGTCGATATCTCGGCTTCTATGGGAGCTATCGGGAAAATTCCAACGGTTTTGTCTTAGTTTCGTCATTCTGAATCCAACGAGACCATCCGCAAGGTCGTAGCTCTTTTGATAGCCGAGATATGGCATTTTTGATGCCCATTTTTGTCCTCAAAAACGGACGTCGAAAACGACTTTTTCAGGATTTTCAAAGTGCTCTCATTCCCTTAGTTCTGCTCGGATCCTGTTATAACCCGGTGTTTTCGTAATCTAGGTGATCCAAATAAGACGCTGGTATACTTAGTTTGATTTCGAAAAAAATCAATTTTTGGTGAAAAAATTTGATACGGGGGGGTATACCCGAAAAATGAAAAAACCCAAAGTTTGAAGGTCGATATCTCGGCTTCTATGGGAGCTATCGGGAAAATTCCAACGGTTTTGTCTTAGTTTCGTCATTCTGAATCCAACGAGACCATCCGCAAGGTCGTAGCTCTTACGATAGCCGAGATATGGCATTTTTGATGCCCATTTTTGGCCTCAAAAACGGACGTCGAAAACGACTTTTTCAGGATTTTCAAAGTGCTCTCCTTCCCTTAGTTCTGCTCGGATCCTGTTATAACCCGGTGTTTGCGTAATCTAGGTGATCCAAATAAGACGCTGGTATACTTAGTTTGATTTCGAAAAAAATTAATTTTTGGTGAAAAAATTTGATACGGGGGGGTATACCCGAAAAATGAAAAAACCCAAACTTTGAAGGTCAATATCTCGGCTTCTATGGGAGCTATCGGGAAAATTCCAACGGTTTTGTCTTAGTTTCGTCATTCTGAATCCAACGAGACCATCCGCAAGGTCGTAGCTCTTTTGATAGCCGAGATATGGCATTTTTGATGCCCATTTTTGTCCTCAAAAACGGACGTCGAAAACGACTTTTTCAGGATTTTCAAAGTGCTCTCATTCCCTTAGTTCTGCTCGGATCCTGTTATAACCCGGTGTTTTCGTAATCTAGGTGATCCAAATAAGACGCTGGTATACTTAGTTTGATTTCGAAAAAAATCAATTTTTGGTGAAAAAATTTGATACGGGGGGGTATACCCGAAAAATGAAAAAACCCAAAGTTTGAAGGTCGATATCTCGGCTTCTATGGGAGCTATCGGGAAAATTCCAACGGTTTTGTCTTAGTTTCGTCATTCTGAATCCAACGAGACCATCCGCAAGGTCGTAGCTCTTACGATAGCCGAGATATGGCATTTTTGATGCCCATTTTTGGCCTCAAAAACGGACGTCGAAAACGACTTTTTCAGGATTTTCAAAGTGCTCTCCTTCCCTTAGTTCTGCTCGGATCCTGTTATAACCCGGTGTTTGCGTAATCTAGGTGATCCAAATAAGACGCTGGTATACTTAGTTTGATTTCGAAAAAAATTAATTTTTGGTGAAAAAATTTGATACGGGGGGGTATACCCGAAAAATGAAAAAACCCAAACTTTGAAGGTCGATATCTCGGCTTCTATGGGAGCTATCGGGAAAATTCCAACGGTTTTGTCTTAGTTTCGTCATTCTGAATCCAACGAGACCATCCGCAAGGTGGTAGCTCTTTTGATAGCCGAGATATGGCATTTTTGATGCCCATTTTTGTCCTCAAAAACGGACGTCGAAAACGACTTTTTCAGGATTTTCAAAGTGCTCTCATTCCCTTAGTTCTGCTCGGATCCTGTTGTAACCCGGTGTTTTCGTAATCTAGGTGATCCAAATAAGACGCTGGTATACTTAGTTTGATTTCGAAAAAAATCAATTTTTGGTGAAAAAATTTGATACGGGGGGGTATACCCGAAAAATGAAAAAACCCAAACTTTGAAGGTCGATATCTCGGCTTCTATGGGAGCTATCGGGAAAATTTCAACGGTTTTGTCTTAGTTTCGTCATTCTGAATCCAACGAGACCATCCTCAAGGTCGTAGCTCTTACGATAGCCGAGATATGGCATTTTTGATGCCCATTTTTGTCCTCAAAAACGGACGTCGAAAACGACTTTTTCAGGATTTTCAAAGTGCTCTCATTCCCTTAGTTCTGCTCGGATCCTGTTATAACCCGGTGTTTTCGTAATCTAGGTGATCCAAATAAGACGCTGGTATACTTAGTTTGATTTCGAAAAAAATCAATTTTTGGTGAAAAAATTTGATACGGGGGGGTATATCCGAAAAATGAAAAAACCCATATTTTGAAGGTCGATATCTCGGCTTCTATGGGAGCTATCGGGAAAATTCCAACGGTTTTGTCTTAGTTTCGTCATTCTGAATCCAACGAGACCATCCGCAAGGTCGTAGCTCTTACGATAGCCGAGATATGGCATTTTTGATACCCATTTTTTGCCTCAAAAACGGACGTCGAAAACGACTTTTTCAGGATTTTCAAAGTGCTCTCATTCCCTTAGTTCTGCTCGGATCCTGTTATAACCCGGTGTTTTCGTAATCTAGGTGATCCAAATAAGATGCTGGTATACTTAGTTTGATTTTGACAAAAAACAATTTTTGGTGAAAAAATTTGATACGGGGGGGTATACCAGAAAAATGAAAAAATCCAAACTTTAAAGGTCGATATCTCGGCTTCTATGGGAGCTATCGGGAAAATTCCAACGGTTTTGTCTTAGTTTCGTCATTCTTAATCCAACGAGACCATCCGCAAGGTCGTAGCTCTTACGATAGCCGAGATATGGCATTTTTGATGCCCATTTTTGGCCTCAAAAACGGACGTCGAAAACGACTTTTTCAGGATTTTCAAAGTGCTCTCCTTCCCTTAGTTCTGCTCGGATCCTGTTATAACCCGGTGTTTGCGTAATCTAGGTGATCCAAATAAGACGCTGGTATACTTAGTTTGATTTCGAAAAAAATTAATTTTTGGTGAAAAAATTTGATACGGGGGGGTATACCCGAAAAATGAAAAAACCCAAACTTTGAAGGTCGATATCTCGGCTTCTATGGGAGCTATCGGGAAAATTCCAACGGTTTTGTCTTAGTTTCGTCATTCTGAATCCAACGAGACCATCCGCAAGGTGGTAGCTCTTTTGATAGCCGAGATATGGCATTTTTGATGCCCATTTTTGTCCTCAAAAACGGACGTCGAAAACGACTTTTTCAGGATTTTCAAAGTGCTCTCATTCCCTTAGTTCTGCTCGGATCCTGTTGTAACCCGGTGTTTTCGTAATCTAGGTGATCCAAATAAGACGCTGGTATACTTAGTTTGATTTCGAAAAAAATCAATTTTTGGTGAAAAAATTTGATACGGGGGGGTATACCCGAAAAATGAAAAAACCCAAACTTTGAAGGTCGATATCTCGGCTTCTATGGGAGCTATCGGGAAAATTTCAACGGTTTTGTCTTAGTTTCGTCATTCTGAATCCAACGAGACCATCCTCAAGGTCGTAGCTCTTACGATAGCCGAGATATGGCATTTTTGATGCCCATTTTTGTCCTCAAAAACGGACGTCGAAAACGACTTTTTCAGGATTTTCAAAGTGCTCTCATTCCCTTAGTTCTGCTCGGATCCTGTTATAACCCGGTGTTTTCGTAATCTAGGTGATCCAAATAAGACGCTGGTATACTTAGTTTGATTTCGAAAAAAATCAATTTTTGGTGAAAAAATTTGATACGGGGGGGTATATCCGAAAAATGAAAAAACCCATATTTTGAAGGTCGATATCTCGGCTTCTATGGGAGCTATCGGGAAAATTCCAACGGTTTTGTCTTAGTTTCGTCATTCTGAATCCAACGAGACCATCCGCAAGGTCGTAGCTCTTACGATAGCCGAGATATGGCATTTTTGATACCCATTTTTTGCCTCAAAAACGGACGTCGAAAACGACTTTTTCAGGATTTTCAAAGTGCTCTCATTCCCTTAGTTCTGCTCGGATCCTGTTATAACCCGGTGTTTTCGTAATCTAGGTGATCCAAATAAGATGCTGGTATACTTAGTTTGATTTTGACAAAAAACAATTTTTGGTGAAAAAATTTGATACGGGGGGGTATACCAGAAAAATGAAAAAATCCAAACTTTAAAGGTCGATATCTCGGCTTCTATGGGAGCTATCGGGAAAATTCCAACGGTTTTGTCTTAGTTTCGTCATTCTTAATCCAACGAGACCATCCGCAAGGTCGTAGCTCTTACGATAGCCGAGATATGGCATTTTTGATACCCATTTTTTGCCTCAAAAACGGACGTCGAAAACGACTTTTTCAGGATTTTCAAAGTGCTCTCATTCCCTTAGTTCTGCTCGGATCCTGTTATAACCCGGTGTTTTCGTAATCTAAGTGATCCAAATAAGACGCTGGTATACTTAGTTTGATTTCGAAAAATAACAATTTTTGGTGAAAAATTCGATACGGGGGGGTATACCCGAAAAATGAAAAAACTTAAACTTTGAAGGTCGATATCTCGGCTTCTATGGGAGCTATCGGGAAAATTCCAACGGTTTTGTCTTAGTTTCGTCATTCTAAATCCAACGAGACCATCCGCAAGGTCGTAGCTCTTACGATAGCCGAGATATGGCATTTTTGATACCCATTTTTTGCCTCAAAAACGGACGTCGAAAACGACTTTTCAGGATTTTCAAAGTGCTCTCATTCCCTTAGTTCTGCTCGGATCCTGTTATAACCCGGTGTTTTCGTAATCTAGGTGATCCAAATAAGACGCTGGTATACTTAGTTTGATTTCGAAAAAAATCAATTTTTGGTGAAAAATTCGATACGGGGGGGTATACCCGAAAAATGAAAAAACCCAAACTTTGAAGGTCGATATCTCGGCTTCTATGGGAGCTATCGGGAAAATTTCAACGGTTTTGTCTTAGTTTCGTCATTCTGAATCCAACGAGACCATCCTCAAGGTCGTAGCTCTTACGATAGCCGAGATATGGCATTTTTGATGCCCATTTTTGGCCTCAAAAACGGACGTCGAAAACGATTTTTTCAGGATTTTCAAAGTGCTCTCATTCCCTTAGTTCTGCTCGGATCCTGCTATAACCCGGTGTTTTCGTAATCTAGGTGATCCAAATAAGTCGCTGGTATACTTAGTTTGATTTCGAAAAAAATCAATTTTTGGTGAAAAATTCGATACGGGGGGGTATACCCGAAAAATGAAAAAACCCAAACTTTGAAGGTCGATATCTCGGCTTCTATGGGAGCTATCGGGAAAATTCCAACGGTTTTGTCTTAGTTTCGTCATTCTGAATCCAACGAGACCATCCGCAAGGTCGTAGCTCTTACGATAGCCGAGGTATGGCATTTTTGATGCCCATTTTTGGCCTCAAAAACGGACGTCGAAAACGACTTTTTCAGGATTTTCAAAGTGCTCTCATTCCCTTAGTTCTGCTCGGATCCTGTTATAACCCGGTGTTTTCGTAATCTAGGTGATCCAAATAAGACGCTGGTATACTTAGTTTGATTTCGAAAAAAATCAATTTTTGGTGAAAAATTCGATACGGGGGGGTATACCCGAAAAATGAAAAAACCCAAACTTTGAAGGTTGATATCTCGGCTTCTATGGGAGACAACACTCTGTGAGAGTTCTAAGTTTCGTCATTCTTAATCCAACGAGGCCATCCGCAAGGTCGTAGCTCTTACGATAGCCGAGATTATGCATTTTTGATGCCCATTTTTGGCCTCAAAAACGGACGTCGAAACGACTTTTTCAGGATTTTCAAAGTGCTCTCATTCTCTTAAATCTGCTCGGATCCTGTTATAACCCGGTGTTTTCGTAATCTAGGTGATCCAAATAAGACGCTGGTATACTTAGTTTGATTTCGACAAAAAACAATTTTTGGTGAAAAAAATTTGATACGGGGGGGTATACCAGAAAAATGAAAAAATCCAAACTTTGAAGGGTCGATATCTCGGCTTCTATGGGAGCTATCGGGAAAATTCCAACGGTTTTGTCTAAGTTTCGTCATTCTAAATCCAACAAGACCATTCCGCAAGGTCGTAGCTCTTACGATAGCCGAGATATGGCATTTTTGATACCCATTTTTTGCCTCAAAAACGGATGTCGAAAACAACTTTTTCAGGATTTTCAAAGTGCTCTCATTCCCTTAGTTCTGCTCGGATCCTGTTATAACCCGGTGTTTTCGTAATCTAGGTGATCCAAATAAGATGCTGGTATACTTAGTTTGATTTCGAAAAAAATCAATTTTTGGTGAAAAATTCGATACGGGGGGGTATACCCGAAAAATGAAAAAACCCAAATTTTGAAGGTCGATATCTCGGCTTCTATGGGAGCTATCGGGAAAATTCCAACGGGTTTTGTCTTAGTTTCGTCATTCTAAATCCAACGAGACCATCCGCAAGGTCGTAGCTCTTACGATAGCCGAGATATGGCATTTTTGATACCCATTTTTTGCCTCAAAAACGGACGTCGAAAACGACTTTTTCAGAATTTTCAAAGTGCTCTCATTCCCGTAGGTCTGCTCGGATCCTGTTATAACCCGGTGTTTTCGTAATCTAGGTGATCCAAATAAGACGCTGGTATACTTAGTTTGATTTCAAAAAAAAATCAATTTTTGGTGAAAAATTCGATACATGGGGGTATACCCGAAAAATGAAAAAACCCAAACTTTGAAGGTCGATATCTCGGCTTCTATGGGAAGCTATCGGGAAAATTCCAACGGTTTTGTCTAAGTTTCAGTCATTCTTAATCCAACGAGGCCATCCGCAAGGTCGTAGTTCTTACGATAGCCGAGATATGGCATTTTTGATACTTATTTTTTGCCTTCAAAAACGGACGTCGAAAACGACTTTTTCAGGATTTTCAAAGTCCTCTCATTCCCTTAGTTCTGCTCGGATCCTGTTATAACCCGGTGTTTGCGTAATCTAGGTGATCAAATAAGACGCTGGTATACTTAGTTTGATTTCGAAAAAAATCAATTTTTGGTGAAAAATTCGATACGGGGGGGTATACCCGAAAAATGAAAAAACCCAAACTTTGAAGGTCGATATACTCGGCTTCTATGGGAGCTATCGGGAAAATTTTAACGGTTTTGTCTTAGTTTCGTCATTCTGAATCCAACGAGACCATCCTCAAGGTCGTAGCTCTTACGATAGCCGAGATATGGCATTTTTGATGCCCATTTTTGGCCTCAAAAACGGACGTCGAAAACGATTTTTTCAGGATTTTCAAAGTGCTCTCATTCCCTTAGTTCTGCTCGGATCCTGCTATAACCCGGTGTTTTCGTAATCTAGGTGATCCAAATAAGACGCTGGTATACTTAGTTTGATTTCAAAAAAAAAATCAATTTTTGGTGAAAAATTCGATACATGGGGGTATACCCGAAAAATGAAAAAACCCAAACTTTGAAGGACGATATCTCGGCTTCTATGGGAGCTATCGGGAAAATTCCAACGGTTTTGTCTAAGTTTTCGTCATTCTAAATCCAACAAGACCATCCGCAAGGTCGTAGCTCTTACGATAGCCGAGATATGGCATTTTTGATACCCATTTTTTGGCCTCAAAAACGGACGTCGAAAACGACTTTTTCAGGATTTTCAAAGTCTCCTCATTCCCTTAGTTCTGCTCGGATCCTGTTATAACCCGGTGTTTGCGTAATCTAGGTGATCCAAATAAGACGCTGGTATACTTAGTTTGATTTCGAAAAAAATCAATTTTTGGTGAAAAATTCGATACGGGGGGGGTATACCCGAAAAATGAAAAACCCAAACTTTGAAGGTCGATATCTCGGCTTCTATGGGAGCTATCGGGAAAATTTTAACGGTTTTGTCTTAGTTTCGTCATTCTGAATCCAACGAGACCATCCTCAAGGTCGTAGCTCTTACGATAGCCGAGATATGGCATTTTTGCTGCCCAATTTTTGGCCTCAAAAACGGACGTCGAAAACGATTTTTTCAGGATTTTCAAAGTGCTCTCATTCCCTTAGTTTCTGCTCGGATCTGCTATAACCCGGTGTTTTCGTAATCTAGGTGATCCAAATAAGACGCTGGTATACTTAGTTTGATTTCAAAAAAAAATCAATTTTTGGTGAAAAATTCGATACATGGGGTATACCCGAAAAATGAAAAAACCCAAACTTTGAAGGTCGATATCTCGGCTTCTATGGGAGCTATCGGGAAAATTCCAACGGTTTTGTCTAAGTTTCGTCATTCTAAATCCAACAAGACCATCCGCAAGGTCGTAGCTCTTACGATAGCCGAAGATATGGCATTTTTGATACCCATTTTTTGCCTTCAAAAAACGGATGTCGAAAACGACTTTTTCAGGATTTTCAAAGTGCTCTCATTCCCTTAGTTCTGCTCGGATCCTGTTATAACCCGGTGTTTTCGTAATCTAGGTGATCCAAATAAGATGCTGGTATACTTAGTTTGATTTCGAAAAAAATCAATTTTTGGTGAAAAATTCGATACGGGGGGGTATACCCGAAAAATGAAAAAACCCAAATTTTGAAGGTCGATATCTCGGCTTCTATGGAGCTATCGGGAAAATTCCAACGGTTTTGTCTTAGTTTCGTCATTCTAAATCCAACGAGACCATCCGCAAGGTCGTAGCTCTTACGATAGCCGAGATATGGCATTTTTGATACCCATTTTTTGCCTCAAAAACGGACGTCGAAAACGACTTTTTCAGGATTTTCAAAGTCCTCTCATTCCCGTAGTTCTGCTCGGATCCTGTTATAACCCGGTGTTTGCGTAATCTAGGTGATCCAAATAAGACGCTGGTATACTTAGTTTGATTTCGAAAAAAATCAATTTTTGGTGAAAAATTCGATACGGGGGGGTATACCCGAAAAATGAAAAAACCCAAACTTTGAAGGTCGATATCTCGGCTTCTATGGGAGCTATCGGGAAAATTTTAACGGTTTTTGTCTTAGTTTCGTCATTCTGAATCCAACGAGACCATCCTCAAGGTCGTAGCTCTTACGATAGCCGAGATATGGCATTTTTGATGCCCAATTTTTGGCCTCAAAAACGGACGTCGAAAACGATTTTTTCAGGATTTTCAAAGTGCTCTCATTCCCTTAGTTCTGCTCGGATCCTGCTATAACCCGGTGTTTTCGTAATCTAGGTGATCCAAATAAGACGCTGGTATACTTAGTTTGATTTCAAAAAAAAATCAATTTTTGGTGAAAAATTCGATACATGGGGGTATACCCGAAAAATGAAAAAAACCCAAACTTTGAAGGTCGATATCTCGGCTTCTATGGGAGCTATCGGGAAAATTCCAACGGTTTTGTCTAAGTTTCGTCATTCTAAATCCAACAAGACCATCCGCAAGGTCGTAGCTCTTACGATAGCCGAGATATGGCATTTTTGATACCCATTTTTTGCCTCAAAAACGGATGTCGAAAACGACTTTTTCAGGATTTTCAAAGTGCTCTCATTCCCTTAGTTCTGCTCGGATCCTGTTATAACCCGGTGTTTTCGTAATCTAGGTGATCCAAATAAGATGCTGGTATACTTAGTTTGATTTCGAAAAAAATCAATTTTTGGTGAAAAATTCGATACGGGGGGGTATACCCGAAAAAATGAAAAAACCCAAATTTGAAGGTCGATATCTCGGCTTCTATGGGAGCTATCGGAAAATTCCAACGGTTTTGTCTTAGTTTCGTCATTCTAAATCCAACGAGACCATCCGCAAGGTCGTAGCTCTTACGATAGCCGAGATATGGCATTTTTGATACCCATTTTTTGCCTCAAAAACGGACGTCGAAAACGACTTTTCAGAATTTTCAAAGTGCTCTCATTCCCTTAGTTCTGCTCGGATCCTGTTATAACCCGGTGTTTTCGTAAATCTAGGTGATCCAAATAAGACGCTGGTATACTTAGTTTGATTTCAAAAAAAAATCAATTTTTGGTGAAAAATTCGATACATGGGGTATACCCGAAAAATGAAAAATCCCAAACTTTGAAGGTCGATATCTCGGCTTCTATGGGAGCTATCGGGAAAATTCCAACCGGTTTTGTCTAAGTTTCGTCATTCTTAATCCAACGAGGCCATCCGCAAGGTCGTAGTTCTACGATAGCCGAGATATGGCATTTTTGATACTTATTTTTTGCCTCAAAAACGGACGTCGAAAACGACTTTTTCAGGATTTTCAAAGTCCTCTCATTCCCACACATCTCGTGAGAGTCTGTTATAACCCGGTGTTTGCGTAATCTAGGTGATCCAAATAAGACGCTGGTATACTTAGTTTGATTTCGAAAAAAATTAATTTTTGGTGAAAAAATTTGATACGGGGGGGTATACCCGAAAAATGAAAAAACCCAAACTTTGAAGGTCGATATCTCGGCTTCTATGGGAGCTATCGGGAAAATTCCAACGGTTTTGTCTTAGTTTCGTCATTCTGAATCCAACGAGACCATCCGCAAGGTCGTAGCTCTTTTGATAGCCGAGATATGGCATTTTTGATGCCCATTTTTGTCCTCAAAAACGGACGTCGAAAACGACTTTTTCAGGATTTTCAAAGTGCTCTCATTCCCTTAGTTCTGCTCGGATCCTGTTATAACCCGGTGTTTTCGTAATCTAGGTGATCCAAATAAGACGCTGGTATACTTAGTTTGATTTCGAAAAAAATCAATTTTTGGTGAAAAAATTTGATACGGGGGGGTATACCCGAAAAATGAAAAAACCCAAACTTTGAAGGTCGATATCTCGGCTTCTATGGGAGCTATCGGGAAAATTCCAACGGTTTTGTCTTAGTTTCGTCATTCTGAATCCAACGAGACCATCCGCAAGGTCGTAGCTCTTTTGATAGCCGAGATATGGCATTTTTGATGCCCATTTTTGTCCTCAAAAACGGACGTCGAAAACGACTTTTTCAGGATTTTCAAAGTGCTCTCATTCCCTTAGTTCTGCTCGGATCCTGTTATAACCCGGTGTTTTCGTAATCTAGGTGATCCAAATAAGACGCTGGTATACTTAGTTTGATTTCGAAAAAAATCAATTTTTGGTGAAAAAATTTGATACGGGGGGGTATACCCGAAAAATGAAAAAACCCAAAGTTTGAAGGTCGATATCTCGGCTTCTATGGGAGCTATCGGGAAAATTCCAACGGTTTTGTCTTAGTTTCGTCATTCTGAATCCAACGAGACCATCCGCAAGGTCGTAGCTCTTACGATAGCCGAGATATGGCATTTTTGATGCCCATTTTTGGCCTCAAAAACGGACGTCGAAAACGACTTTTTCAGGATTTTCAAAGTGCTCTCCTTCCCTTAGTTCTGCTCGGATCCTGTTATAACCCGGTGTTTGCGTAATCTAGGTGATCCAAATAAGACGCTGGTATACTTAGTTTGATTTCGAAAAAAATTAATTTTTGGTGAAAAAATTTGATACGGGGGGGTATACCCGAAAAATGAAAAAACCCAAACTTTGAAGGTCGATATCTCGGCTTCTATGGGAGCTATCGGGAAAATTCCAACGGTTTTGTCTTAGTTTCGTCATTCTGAATCCAACGAGACCATCCGCAAGGTCGTAGCTCTTTTGATAGCCGAGATATGGCATTTTTGATGCCCATTTTTGTCCTCAAAAACGGACGTCGAAAACGACTTTTTCAGGATTTTCAAAGTGCTCTCATTCCCTTAGTTCTGCTCGGATCCTGTTATAACCCGGTGTTTTCGTAATCTAGGTGATCCAAATAAGACGCTGGTATACTTAGTTTGATTTCGAAAAAAATCAATTTTTGGTGAAAAAATTTGATACGGGGGGGTATACCCGAAAAATGAAAAAACCCAAAGTTTGAAGGTCGATATCTCGGCTTCTATGGGAGCTATCGGGAAAATTCCAACGGTTTTGTCTTAGTTTCGTCATTCTGAATCCAACGAACCATCCGTCAAGGTCGTAGCTCTTACGATAGCCGAGATATGGCATTTTTGATGCCCATTTTTGGCCTCAAAAACGGACGTCGAAAACGACTTTTTCAGGATTTTCAAAGTGCTCTCATTCCCTTAGTTCTGCTCGGATCCTGTTATAACCCGGTGTTTTCGTAATCTAGGTGATCCAAATAAGACGCTGGTATACTTAGTTTGATTTCGAAAAAAATCAATTTTTGGTGAAAAAATTTGATACGGGGGGGTATATCCGAAAAATGAAAAAACCCATATTTTGAAGGTCGATATCTCGGCTTCTATGGGAGCTATCGGGAAAATTCCAACGGTTTTGTCTTAGTTTCGTCATTCTGAATCCAACGAGACCATCCGCAAGGTCGTAGCTCTTACGATAGCCGAGATATGGCATTTTTGATACCCATTTTTTGCCTCAAAAACGGACGTCGAAAACGACTTTTTCAGGATTTTCAAAGTGCTCTCATTCCCTTAGTTCTGCTCGGATCCTGTTATAACCCGGTGTTTTCGTAATCTAGGTGATCCAAATAAGATGCTGGTATACTTAGTTTGATTTTGACAAAAAACAATTTTTGGTGAAAAAATTTGATACGGGGGGGTATACCAGAAAAATGAAAAAATCCAAACTTTAAAGGTCGATATCTCGGCTTCTATGGGAGCTATCGGGAAAATTCCAACGGTTTTGTCTTAGTTTCGTCATTCTTAATCCAACGAGACCATCCGCAAGGTCGTAGCTCTTACGATAGCCGAGATATGGCATTTTTGATACCCATTTTTTGCCTCAAAAACGGACGTCGAAAACGACTTTTTCAGGATTTTCAAAGTGCTCTCATTCCCTTAGTTCTGCTCGGATCCTGTTATAACCCGGTGTTTTCGTAATCTAAGTGATCCAAATAAGACGCTGGTATACTTAGTTTGATTTCGAAAAATAACAATTTTTGGTGAAAAATTCGATACGGGGGGGTATACCCGAAAAATGAAAAAACTTAAACTTTGAAGGTCGATATCTCGGCTTCTATGGGAGCTATCGGGAAAATTCCAACGGTTTTGTCTTAGTTTCGTCATTCTAAATCCAACGAGACCATCCGCAAGGTCGTAGCTCTTACGATAGCCGAGATATGGCATTTTTGATACCCATTTTTTGCCTCAAAAACGGACGTCGAAAACGACTTTTCAGGATTTTCAAAGTGCTCTCATTCCCTTAGTTCTGCTCGGATCCTGTTATAACCCGGTGTTTTCGTAATCTAGGTGATCCAAATAAGACGCTGGTATACTTAGTTTGATTTCGAAAAAAATCAATTTTTGGTGAAAAATTCGATACGGGGGGGTATACCCGAAAAATGAAAAAACCCAAACTTTGAAGGTCGATATCTCGGCTTCTATGGGAGCTATCGGGAAAATTTCAACGGTTTTGTCTTAGTTTCGTCATTCTGAATCCAACGAGACCATCCTCAAGGTCGTAGCTCTTACGATAGCCGAGATATGGCATTTTTGATGCCCATTTTTGGCCTCAAAAACGGACGTCGAAAACGATTTTTTCAGGATTTTCAAAGTGCTCTCATTCCCTTAGTTCTGCTCGGATCCTGCTATAACCCGGTGTTTTCGTAATCTAGGTGATCCAAATAAGTCGCTGGTATACTTAGTTTGATTTCGAAAAAAATCAATTTTTGGTGAAAAATTCGATACGGGGGGGTATACCCGAAAAATGAAAAAACCCAAACTTTGAAGGTTGATATCTCGGCTTCTATGGGAGCTATCGGGAAAATTCCAACGGTTTTGTCTAAGTTTCGTCATTCTTAATCCAACGAGGCCATCCGCAAGGTCGTAGCTCTTACGATAGCCGAGATATGGCATTTTTGATGCCCATTTTTGGCCTCAAAAACGGACGTCGAAAACGACTTTTTCAGGATTTTCAAAGTGCTCTCATTCTCTTAAATCTGCTCGGATCCTGTTATAACCCGGTGTTTTCGTAATCTAGGTGATCCAAATAAGACGCTGGTATACTTAGTTTGATTTCGACAAAAAACAACTTTTGGTGAAAAAATTTGATACGGGGGGGTATACCAGAAAAATGAAAAAATCCAAACTTTGAAGGTCGATATCTCGGCTTCTATGGGAGCTATCGGGAAAATTCCAACGGTTTTGTCTAAGTTTCGTCATTCTAAATCCAACAAGACCATCCGCAAGGTCGTAGCTCTTACGATAGCCGAGATATGGCATTTTTGATACCCATTTTTTGCCTCAAAAACGGATGTCGAAAACGACTTTTTCAGGATTTTCAAAGTGCTCTCATTCCCTTAGTTCTGCTCGGATCCTGTTATAACCCGGTGTTTTCGTAATCTAGGTGATCCAAACAAGATGCTGGTATACTTAGTTTGATTTCGAAAAAAATCAATTTTTGGTGAAAAATTCGATACGGGGGGGTATACCCGAAAAATGAAAAAACCCAAATTTTGAAGGTCGATATCTCGGCTTCTATGGGAGCTATCGGGAAAATTCCAACGGTTTTGTCTTAGTTTCGTCATTCTAAATCCAACGAGACCATCCGCAAGGTCGTAGCTCTTACGATAGCCGAGATATGGCATTTTTGATACCCATTTTTTGCCTCAAAAACGGACGTCGAAAACGACTTTTTCAGAATTTTCAAAGTGCTCTCATTCCCTTAGTTCTGCTCGGATCCTGTTATAACCCGGTGTTTTCGTAATCTAGGTGATCCAAATAAGACGCTGGTATACTTAGTTTGATTTCAAAAAAAAATCAATTTTTGGTGAAAAATTCGATACATGGGGGTATACCCGAAAAATGAAAAAACCCAAACTTTGAAGGTCGATATCTCGGCTTCTATGGGAGCTATCGGGAAAATTCCAACGGTTTTGTCTAAGTTTCGTCATTCTTAATCCAACGAGGCCATCCGCAAGGTCGTAGTTCTTACGATAGCCGAGATATGGCATTTTTGATACTTATTTTTTGCCTCAAAAACGGACGTCGACAACGACTTTTTCAGGATTTTCAAAGTCCTCTCATTCCCTTAGTTCTGCTCGGATCCTGTTATAACCCGGTGTTTTCGTAATCTAGGTGATCCAAATAAGACGCTGGTATACTTAGTTTGATTTCAAAAAAAAATCAATTTTTGGTGAAAAATTCGATACGGGGGGGTATACCCGAAAAATGAAAAAAACCCAAACTTTGAAGGTCGATATCTCGGCTTCTATGGGAGCTATCGGAAAAATTCCAACGGGTTTGTCTTAGTTTTGTCATTCTGAATCCAACGAGACCATCCGCAAGGTCGTAGCTTTTACGATAGCCGAGATATGGCATTTTTGATGCCCATTTTTGGCCTCAAAAACGGACGTCGCAAACGACTTTTTTAGGATTTTCAAAGTGCTCTCATTCCCTTAGTTCTGCTCGGATCCTGTTATAACCCGGTGTTTTCGTAATCTAGGTGATCCAAATAAGACGCTGGTATACTTAGTTTGATTTCGAAAAAAAACAATTTTTGGTGAAAAAATTTGATACGGGGGGGTATACCAGAAAAATGAAAAAATCCAAACTTTGAAGGTCGATATCTCGGCTTCTATGGGAGCTATCGGGAAAATTCCAACGGTTTTGTCTTAGTTT
The DNA here is from genome assembly GCF_022605725.1 of Anthonomus grandis grandis. NCBI lineage: Eukaryota > Metazoa > Arthropoda > Insecta > Coleoptera > Curculionidae > Anthonomus > Anthonomus grandis. The sequence continues at coordinate 38,337 of NW_026088532.1, forward strand.
CGTCATTCTAAATCCAACGAGACCATCCGCAAGGTCGTAGCTCTTACGATAGCCGAGATATGGCATTTTTGTTACCCATTTTTTGCCTCAAAAACGGACGTCGAAAACGACTTTTTCAGGATTTTCAAAGTGCTCTCATTCCCTTTGTTCTGCTCGGATCCTGTTATAACCCGGTGTTTTCGTAATCTAGGTGATCCAAATAAGACGCTGGTATACTTAGTTTGATTTTGACAAAAAACAATTTTTGGTGAAAAAATTTGATACGGGGGGGTATACCAGAAAAATGAAAAAATCCAAACTTTAAAGGTCGATATCTCGGCTTCTATGGGAGCTATCGGGAAAATACCAACGGTTTTGTCTAAGTTTCATCATTCTAAATCCAACGAGACCATCCGCAAGGTCGTAGCTCTTACGATAGCCGAGATATGGCATTTTTGATACCCATTTTTTGCCTCAAAAACGGACGTCGAAAACGACTTTTTCAGGATTTTCAAAGTGCTCTCATTCCCTTTGTTCTGCTCGGATCCTGTTATAACCCGGTGTTTTCGTAATCTAGGTGATCCAAATAAGACGCTGGTATACTTAGTTTGATTTCAAAAAAAAATCAATTTTTGGTGAAAAATTCGATACGGGGGGGTATACCCGAAAAATGAAAAAAACCCAAACTTTGAAGGTCGATATCTCGGCTTCTATGGGAGCTATCAGAAAAATTCCAACGGGTTTGTCTTAGTTTTGTCATTCTGAATCCAACGAGACCATCCGCAAGGTCGTAGCTTTTACGATAGCCGAGATATGGCATTTTTGATGCCCATTTTTGGCCTCAAAAACGGACGTCGCAAACGACTTTTTTAGGATTTTCAAAGTGCTCTCATTCCCTTAGTTCTGCTCGGATCCTGTTATAACCCGGTGTTTTCGTAATCTAGGTGATCCAAATAAGACGCTGGTATACTTAGTTTGATTTCGAAAAAAAACAATTTTTGGTGAAAAAATTTGATACGGGGGGGTATACCAGAAAAATGAAAAAATCCAAACTTTGAAGGTCGATATCTCGGCTTCTATGGGAGCTATCGGGAAAATTCCAACGGTTTTGTCTTAGTTTCGTCATTCTAAATCCAACGAGACCATCCGCAAGGTCGTAGCTCTTACGATAGCCGAGATATGGCATTTTTGTTACCCATTTTTTGCCTCAAAAACGGACGTCGAAAACGACTTTTTCAGGATTTTCAAAGTGCTCTCATTCCCTTTGTTCTGCTCGGATCCTGTTATAACCCGGTGTTTTCGTAATCTAGGTGATCCAAATAAGACGCTGGTATACTTAGTTTGATTTTGACAAAAAACAATTTTTGGTGAAAAAATTTGATACGGGGGGGTATACCAGAAAAATGAAAAAATCCAAACTTTAAAGGTCGATATCTCGGCTTCTATGGGAGCTATCGGGAAAATACCAACGGTTTTGTCTAAGTTTCATCATTCTAAATCCAACGAGACCATCCGCAAGGTCGTAGCTCTTACGATAGCCGAGATATGGCATTTTTGATACCCATTTTTTGCCTCAAAAACGGACGTCGAAAACGACTTTTTCAGGATTTTCAAAGTGCTCTCATTCCCTTTGTTCTGCTCGGATCCTGTTATAACCCGGTGTTTTCGTAATCTAGGTGATCCAAATAAGACGCTGGTATACTTAGTTTGATTTTGACAAAAAACAATTTTTGGTGAAAAAATTTGATACGGGGGGGTATACCAGAAAAATGAAAAAATCCAAACTTTAAAGGTCGATATCTCGGCTTCTATGGGAGCTATCGGGAAAATTCCAACGGTTTTGTCTAAGTTTCGTCATTCTAAATCCAACGAGACCATCCGCAAGGTCGTAGCTCTTACGATAGCCGAGATATGGCATTTTTGATACCCATTTTTTGCCTCAAAAACGGACGTCGAAAACGACTTTTTCAGGATTTTCAAAGTGCTCTCATTCCCTTAGTTCTGCTCGGATCCTGTTATAACCCGGTGTTTTCGTAATCTAGGTGATCCAAATAAGACGCTGGTATACTTAGTTTGATTTCGAAAAAAAACAATTTTTGGTGAAAAAATTTGATACGGGGGGGTATACCAGAAAAATGAAAAAATCCAAACTTTAAAGGTCGATATCTCGGCTTCTATGGGAGCTATCGGGAAAATTCCAACGGTTTTGTCTAAGTTTCGTCATTCTAAATCCAACGAGACCATCCGCAACGTCGTAGCTCTTACGATAGCCGAGATATGGCATTTTTGATACCCATTTTTTGCCTCAAAAACGGACGTCGAAAACGACTTTTTCAGGATTTTCAAAGTGCTCTCATTCCCTTAGTTCTGCTCGGATCCTGTTATAACCCGGTGTTTTCGTAATCTAGGTGATCCAAATAAGACGCTGGTATACTTAGTTTGATTTCAAAAAAAAATCAATTTTTGGTGAAAAATTCGATACGGGGGGGTATACCCGAAAAATGAAAAAAACCCAAACTTTGAAGGTCGATATCTCGGCTTCTATGGGAGCTATCGGAAAAATTCCAACGGGTTTGTCTTAGTTTTGTCATTCTGAATCCAACGAGACCATCCGCAAGGTCGTAGCTCTTACGATAGCCGAGATATGGCATTTTTGATACCCATTTTTTGCCTCAAAAACGGACGTCGAAAACGACTTTTTCAGGATTTTCAAAGTGCTCTCATTCCCTTAGTTCTGCTCGGATCCTGTTATAACCCGGTGTTTTCGTAATCTAGGTGATCCAAATAAGACGCTGGTATACTTAGTTTGATTTCAAAAAAAAATCAATTTTTGGTGAAAAATTCGATACGGGGGGGTATACCCGAAAAATGAAAAAAACCCAAACTTTGAAGGTCGATATCTCGGCTTCTATGGGAGCTATCGGAAAAATTCCAACGGGTTTGTCTTAGTTTTGTCATTCTGAATCCAACGAGACCATCCGCAAGGTCGTAGCTCTTACGATAGCCGAGATATGGCATTTTTGATACCCATTTTTTGCCTCAAAAACGGACGTCGAAAACGACTTTTTCAGGATTTTCAAAGTGCTCTCATTCCCTTTGTTCTGCTCGGATCCTGTTATAACCCGGTGTTTTCGTAATCTAGGTGATCCAAATAAGACGCTGGTATACTTAGTTTGATTTTGACAAAAAACAATTTTTGGTGAAAAAATTTGATACGGGGGGGTATACCAGAAAAATGAAAAAATCCAAACTTTAAAGGTCGATATCTCGGCTTCTATGGGAGCTATCGGGAAAATTCCAACGGTTTTGTCTAAGTTTCGTCATTCTAAATCCAACGAGACCATCCGCAAGGTCGTAGCTCTTACGATAGCCGAGATATGGCATTTTTGATACCCATTTTTTGCCTCAAAAACGGACGTCGAAAACGACTTTTTCAGGATTTTCAAAGTGCTCTCATTCCCTTAGTTCTGCTCGGATCCTGTTATAACCCGGTGTTTTCGTAATCTAGGTGATCCAAATAAGACGCTGGTATACTTAGTTTGATTTCGAAAAAAAACAATTTTTGGTGAAAAAATTTGATACGGGGGGGTATACCAGAAAAATGAAAAAATCCAAACTTTAAAGGTCGATATCTCGGCTTCTATGGGAGCTATCGGGAAAATTCCAACGGTTTTGTCTAAGTTTCGTCATTCTAAATCCAACGAGACCATCCGCAACGTCGTAGCTCTTACGATAGCCGAGATATGGCATTTTTGATACCCATTTTTTGCCTCAAAAACGGACGTCGAAAACGACTTTTTCAGGATTTTCAAAGTGCTCTCATTCCCTTAGTTCTGCTCGGATCCTGTTATAACCCGGTGTTTTCGTAATCTAGGTGATCCAAATAAGACGCTGGTATACTTAGTTTGATTTCAAAAAAAAATCAATTTTTGGTGAAAAATTCGATACGGGGGGGTATACCCGAAAAATGAAAAAAACCCAAACTTTGAAGGTCGATATCTCGGCTTCTATGGGAGCTATCGGAAAAATTCCAACGGGTTTGTCTTAGTTTTGTCATTCTGAATCCAACGAGACCATCCGCAAGGTCGTAGCTCTTACGATAGCCGAGATATGGCATTTTTGATACCCATTTTTTGCCTCAAAAACGGACGTCGAAAACGACTTTTTCAGGATTTTCAAAGTGCTCTCATTCCCTTAGTTCTGCTCGCATCCTGTTATAACCCGGTGTTTTCGTAATCTAGGTGATCCAAATAAGACGCTGGTATACTTAGTTTGATTTCAAAAAAAAATCAATTTTTGGTGAAAAATTCGATACGGGGGGGTATACCTGAAAAATGAAAAAACTTAAACTTTGAAGGTCGATATCTCGGCTTCTATGGGAGCTATCGGGAAAATTCCAACGGTTTTGTCTTAGTTTCATCATTCTAAATCCAACGAGACCATCCGCAAGGTCGTAGCTCTTACGATAGCCGAGATATGGCATTTTTGATACCCATTTTTTGCCTCAAAAACGGACGTCGAAAACGACTTTTTCAGGATTTTCAAAGTGCTCTCATGCCCTTAGTTCTGCTCGGATCCTGTTATAACCCGGTGTTTTCGTAATCTAGGTGATCCAAATAAGACGCTGGTATATTTAGTTTGATTTCGAAAAATAACAATTTTTGGTGAAAAATTCGATACGGGTGGGTATACCCGAAAAATGAAAAAACTTAAACTTTGAAGGTCGATATCTCGGCTTCTATGGGAGCTATCGGGAAAATTCCAACGGTTTTGTCTTAGTTTCGTCATTCTAAATCCAACGAGACCATCCGCAAGGTCGTAGCTCTTACGATAGCCGAGATATGGCATTTTTGATGCCCATTTTTGGCCTCAAAAACGGACGTCGAAAACGATTTTTTTAGGATTTTCAAAGTGCTCTCATTCCCTTAGTTCTGCTCGGATCCTGCTATAACCCGGTGTTTTCGTAATCTAGGTGATCCAAATAAGACGCTGGTATACTTAGTTTGATTTCGAAAAAAATCAATTTTTGGTGAAAAATTCGATACGGGGGGGTATACCCGAAAAATGAAAAAACCCAAACTTTGAAGGTCGATATCTCGGCTTCTATGGGAGCTATCGGGAAAATTTCAACGGTTTTGTCTTAGTTTCGTCATTCTGAATCCAACGAGACCATCCTCAAGGTCGTAGCTCTTACGATAGCCGAGATATGGCATTTTTGATGCCCATTTTTGGCCTCAAAAACGGACGTCGAAAACGATTTTTTCAGGATTTTCAAAGTGCTCTCATTCCCTTAGTTCTGCTCGGATCCCGTTATAACCCGGTGTTTTCGTAATCTAGGTGATCCAAATAAGACGCTGGTATACTTAGTTTGATTTCGAAAAAAATTAATTTTTGGTGAAAAAATTTGATACGGGGGGGTATACCCGAAAAATGAAAAAACCCAAACTTTGAAGGTCGATATCTCGGCTTCTATGGGAGCTATCGGGAAAATTCCAACGGTTTTGTCTTAGTTTCGTCATTCTGAATCCAACGAGACCATCCGCAAGGTCGTAGCTCTTTTGATAGCCGAGATATGGCATTTTTGATGCCCATTTTTGTCCTCAAAAACGGACGTCGAAAACGACTTTTTCAGGATTTTCAAAGTGCTCTCATTCCCTTAGTTCTGCTCGGATCCTGTTATAACCCGGTGTTTTCGTAATCTAGGTGATCCAAATAAGACGCTGGTATACTTAGTTTGATTTCGAAAAAAATTAATTTTTGGTGAAAAAATTTGATACGGGGGGGTATACCCGAAAAATGAAAAAACCCAAACTTTGAAGGTCGATATCTCGGCTTCTATGGGAGCTATCGGGAAAATTCCAACGGTTTTGTCTTAGTTTCGTCATTCTGAATCCAACGAGACCATCCGCAAGGTCGTAGCTCTTACGATAGCCAAGATATGGCATTTTTGATGCCCATTTTTGGCCTCAAAAACGGACGTCGAAAACGACTTTTTCAGGATTTTCAAAGTGCTCTCATTCCCTTAGTTCTGCTCGGATCCTGTTATAACCCGGTGTTTTCGTAATCTAGGTGATCCAAATAAGACGCTGGTATACTTAGTTTGATTTCGAAAAAAATCAATTTTTGGTGAAAAAATTTAATACGGGGGGGTATACCCGAAAAATGAAAAAACCCAAACTTTGAAGGTCGATATCTCGGCTTCTATGGGAGCTATCGGGAAAATTCCAACGGTTTTGTCTTAATTTCGTCATTCTGAATGCAACGAGACCATCCGCAAGGTCGTAGCTCTTACGATAGCCGAGATATGGCATTTTTGATACCCATTTTTGGCCTCAAAAACGGACGTCGAAAACGACTTTTTCAGGATTTTCAAAGTGCTCTCATTCCCTTTGTTCTGCTCGGATCCTGTTATAACCCGGTGTTTTCGTAATCTAGGTGATCCAAATAAGACGCTGGTATACTTAGTTTGATTTTGACAAAAAACAATTTTTGGTGAAAAAATTTGATACGGGGGGGTATACCAGAAAAATGAAAAAATCCAAACTTTAAAGGTCGATATCTCGGCTTCTATGGGAGCTATCGGGAAAATTCCAACGGTTTTGTCTTAGTTTCATCATTCTAAATCCAACGAGACCATCCGCAAGGTCGTAGCTCTTACGATAGCCGAGATATGGCATTTTTGATACCCATTTTTGGCCTCAAAAACGGACGTCGAAAACGACTTTTTCAGGATTTTCAAAGTGCTCTCATGCCCTTAGTTCTGCTCGGATCCTGTTATAACCCGGTGTTTTCGTAATCTAGGTGATCCAAATAAGACGCTGGTATACTTAGTTTGATTTCGAAAAATAACAATTTTTGGTGAAAAATTCGATACGGGGGGGTATACCTGAAAAATGAAAAAACTTAAACTTTGAAGGTCGATGTCTCGGCTTCTATGGGAGCTATCGGGAAAATTCCAACGGTTTTGTCTTAGTTTCATCATTCTAAATCCAACGAGACCATCCGCAAGGTCGTAGCTCTTACGATAGCCGAGATATGGCATTTTTGATACCCATTTTTTGCCTCAAAAACGAACGTCGAAAACGACTTTTTCAGGATTTTCAAAGTGCTCTCATGCCCTTAGTTCTGCTCGGATCCTGTTATAACCCGGTGTTTTCGTAATCTAGGTGATCCAAATAAGATGCTGGTATACTTAGTTTGATTTCGAAAAATAACAATTTTTGGTGAAAAATTCGATACGGGTGGGTATACCCGAAAAATGAAAAAACTTAAACTTTGAAGGTCGATATCTCGGCTTCTATGGGAGCTATCGGGAAAATTCCAACGGTTTTGTCTTAGTTTCGTCATTCTAAATCCAACGAGACCATCCGCAAGGTCGTAGCTCTTACGATAGCCGAGATATGGCATTTTTGATACCCATTTTTTGCCTCAAAAACGGACGTCGAAAACGACTTTTTCAGGATTTTCAAAGTGCTCTCATTCCCTTAGTTCTGCTCGGATCCTGTTATAACCCGGTGTTTTCGTAATCTAGGTGATCCAAATAAGACGCTGGTATACTTAGTTTGATTTCGAAAAAAATCAATTTTTGGTGAAAAATTCGATACGGGGGGGTATACCCGAAAAATGAAAAAAACCCAAACTTTGAAGGTCGATATCTCGGCTTCTATGGGAGCTATCGGGAAAATTTCAACGGTTTTGTCTTAGTTTCGTCATTCTGAATCCAACGAGACCATTTTCAAGGTCGTAGCTCTTACGATAGCCGAGATATGGCATTTTTGATGCCCATTTTTGGCCTCAAAAACGGACGTAGAAAACGACTTTTTCAGGATTTTCAAAGTGCTCTCATTCCCTTTGTTCTGCTCGGATCCTGTTATAACCCGGTGTTTTCGTAATCTAGGTGATCCAAATAAGACGCTGGTATACTTAGTTTGATTTTGACAAAAAACAATTTTTGGTGAAAAAATTTGATACGGGGGGGTATACCAGAAAAATGAAAAAACTTAAACTTTGAAGGTCGATATCTCGGCTTCTATGGGAGCTATCGGGAAAATTCCAACGGTTTTGTCTTAGTTTTGTCATTCTAAATCCAACGAGACCATCCGCAAGGTCGTAGCTCTTACGATAGCCGAAATATGGCATTTTTGATGCCCATTTTTGGCCTCAAAAACGGACGTCGAAAACGATTTTTTCAGGATTTTCAAAGTGCTCTCATTCCCTTAGTTCTGCTCGGATCCTGTTATAACCCGGTGTTTTCGTAATCTAGGTGGTCCAAATAAGACGCTTGTATACTTAGTTTGATTTCGAAAAAAAATAATTTTTGGTGAAAAAAATTTGATACGGGGGGGTATACCCGAAAAATGAAAAAACCCAAACTTTGAAGGTCGATATCTCGGCTTCTATGGGAGCTATCGGGAAAGTTCCAACGGTTTTGTCTTAGTTTCGTCATTCTGAATCCAACGAGACCATCCGCAAGGTCGTAGCTCTTACGATAGCCGAGATATGGCATTTTTGATGCCCATTTTTGGCCTCAAAAACGGACGTCGAAAACGACTTTTTCAGGATTTTCAAAGTGCTCTCCTTCCCTTAGTTCTGCTCGGATCCTGTTATAACCCGGTGTTTTCGTAATCTAGGTGATCCAAATAAGACGCTGGTATACTTAGTTTGATTTCGAAAAAAATTAATTTTTGGTGAAAAAATTTGATACGGGGGGGTATACCCGAAAAATGAAAAAACCCAAACTTTGAAGGTCGATATCTCGGCTTCTATGGTAGCTATCGGGAAAATTCCAACGGTTTTGTCTTAGTTTCGTCATTCTGAATCCAACGAGACCATCCGCAAGGTCGTAGCTCTTTTGATAGCCGAGATATGGCATTTTTGATGCCCATTTTTGTCCTCAAAAACGGACGTCGAAAACGACTTTTTCAGGATTTTCAAAGTGCTCTCATTCCCTTAGTTCTGCTCGGATCCTGTTATAACCCGGTGTTTTGGTAATCTAGGTGATCCAAATAAGACGCTGGTATACTTAGTTTGATTTCGAAAAAAATTAATTTTTGGTGAAAAAATTTGATACGGGGGGGTATACCCGAAAAATGAAAAAACCCAAACTTTGAAGGTCGATATCTCGGCTTCTATGGGAGCTATCGGGAAAATTCCAACGGTTTTGTCTTAGTTTCGTCATTCTGAATCCAACGAGACCATCCGCAAGGTCGTAGCTCTTTTGATAGCCGAGATATGGCATTTTTGATGCCCATTTTTGTCCTCAAAAACGGACGTCGAAAACGACTTTTTCAGGATTTTCAAAGTGCTCTCATTCCCTTAGTTCTGCTCGGATCCTGTTATAACCCGGTGTTTTCGTAATCTAGGTGATCCAAATAAGACGCTGGTATACTTAGTTTGATTTCGAAAAAAATCAATTTTTGGTGAAAAAATTTGATACGGGGGGGTATACCCGAAAAATGAAAAAAACCCAAACTTTGAAGGTCGATATCTCGGCTTCTATGGGAGCTATCGGGAAAATTCCAACGGTTTTGTCTTAGTTTCGTCATTCTGAATCCAACGAGACCATCCGCAAGGTCGTAGCTCTTTTGATAGCCGAGATATGGCATTTTTGATGCCCATTTTTGTCCTCAAAAACGGACGTCGAAAACGACTTTTTCAGGATTTTCAAAGTGCTCTCATTCCCTTAGTTCTGCTCGGATCCTGTTATAACCCGGTGTTTTGGTAATCTAGGTGATCCAAATAAGACGCTGGTATACTTAGTTTGATTTCGAAAAAAATTAATTTTTGGTGAAAAAATTTGATACGGGGGGGTATACCCGAAAAATGAAAAAACCCAAACTTTGAAGGTCGATATCTCGGCTTCTATGGGAGCTATCGGGAAAATTCCAACGGTTTTGTCTTAGTTTCGTCATTCTGAATCCAACGAGACCATCCGCAAGGTCGTAGCTCTTTTGATAGCCGAGATATGGCATTTTTGATGCCCATTTTTGGCCTCAAAAACGGACGTCGAAAACGACTTTTTCAGGATTTTCAAAGTGCTCTCCTTCCCTTAGTTCTGCTCGGATCCTGTTATAACCCGGTGTTTTCGTAATCTAGGTGATCCAAATAAGACGCTGGTATACTTAGTTTGATTTCGAAAAAAATTAATTTTTGGTGAAAAAATTTGATACGGGGGGGTATACCCGAAAAATGAAAAAACCCAAACTTTGAAGGTCGATATCTCGGCTTCTATGGTAGCTATCGGGAAAATTCCAACGGTTTTGTCTTAGTTTCGTCATTCTGAATCCAACGAGACCATCCGCAAGGTCGTAGCTCTTTTGATAGCCGAGATATGGCATTTTTGATGCCCATTTTTGTCCTCAAAAACGGACGTCGAAAACGACTTTTTCAGGATTTTCAAAGTGCTCTCATTCCCTTAGTTCTGCTCGGTTCCTGTTATAACCCGGTGTTTTGGTAATCTAGGTGATCCAAATAAGACGCTGGTATACTTAGTTTGATTTCGAAAAAAATTAATTTTTGGTGAAAAAATTTGATACGGGGGGTATACCCGAAAAATGAAAAAACCCAAACTTTGAAGGTCGATATCTCGGCTTCTATGGGAGCTATCGGGAAAATTCCAACGGTTTTGTCTTAGTTTCGTCATTCTGAATCCAACGAGACCATCCGCAAGGTCGTAGCTCTTTTGATAGCCGAGATATGGCATTTTTGATGCCCATTTTTGTCCTCAAAAACGGACGTCGAAAACGACTTTTTCAGGATTTTCAAAGTGCTCTCATTCCCTTAGTTCTGCTCGGATCCTGTTATAACCCGGTGTTTTCGTAATCTAGGTGATCCAAATAAGACGCTGGTATACTTAGTTTGATTTCGAAAAAAATCAATTTTTGGTGAAAAAATTTGATACGGGGGGGTATACCCGAAAAATGAAAAAACCCAAACTTTGAAGGTCGATATCTCGGCTTCTATGGTAGCTATCGGGAAAATTCCAACGGTTTTGTCTTAGTTTCGTCATTCTGAATCCAACGAGACCATCCGCAAGGTCGTAGCTCTTTTGATAGCCGAGATATGGCATTTTTGATGCCCATTTTTGTCCTCAAAAACGGACGTCGAAAACGACTTTTTCAGGATTTTCAAAGTGCTCTCATTCCCTTAGTTCTGCTCGGTTCCTGTTATAACCCGGTGTTTTGGTAATCTAGGTGATCCAAATAAGACGCTGGTATACTTAGTTTGATTTCGAAAAAAAATTAATTTTTGGTGAAAAAATTTGATACGGGGGGTATACCCGAAAAATGAAAAAACCCAAACTTTGAAGGTCGATATCTCGGCTTCTATGGGAGCTATCGGGAAAATTCCAACGGTTTTGTCTTAGTTTCGTCATTCTGAATCCAACGAGACCATCCGCAAGGTCGTAGCTCTTTTGATAGCCGAGATATGGCATTTTTGATGCCCATTTTTGTCCTCAAAAACGGACGTCGAAAACGACTTTTTCAGGATTTTCAAAGTGCTCTCATTCCCTTAGTTCTGCTCGGATCCTGTTATAACCCGGTGTTTTCGTAATCTAGGTGATCCAAATAAGACGCTGGTATACTTAGTTTGATTTCGAAAAAAATCAATTTTTGGTGAAAAAATTTGATACGGGGGGGTATACCCGAAAAATGAAAAAACCCAAACTTTGAAGGTCGATATCTCGGCTTCTATGGGAGCTATCGGGAAAATTCCAACGGTTTTGTCTTAGTTTCGTCATTCTGAATCCAACGAGACCATCCGCAAGGTCGTAGCTCTTTTGATAGCCGAGATATGGCATTTTTGATGCCCATTTTTGTCCTCAAAAACGGACGTCGAAAACGACTTTTTCAGGATTTTCAAAGTGCTCTCATTCCCTTAGTTCTGCTCGGATCCTGTTATAACCCGGTGTTTTGGTAATCTAGGTGATCCAAATAAGACGCTGGTATACTTAGTTTGATTTCGAAAAAAATTAATTTTTGGTGAAAAAATTTGATACGGGGGGGTATACCCGAAAAATGAAAAAACCCAAACTTTGAAGGTCGATATCTCGGCTTCTATGGGAGCTATCGGGAAAATTCCAACGGTTTTGTCTTAGTTTCGTCATTCTGAATCCAACGAGACCATCCGCAAGGTCGTAGCTCTTTTGATAGCCGAGATATGGCATTTTTGATGCCCATTTTTGTCCTCAAAAACGGACGTCGAAAACGACTTTTTCAGGATTTTCAAAGTGCTCTCATTCCCTTAGTTCTGCTCGGATCCTGTTATAACCCGGTGTTTTCGTAATCTAGGTGATCCAAATAAGACGCTGGTATACTTAGTTTGATTTCGAAAAAAATCAATTTTTGGTGAAAAAATTTGATACGGGGGGGTATACCCGAAAAATGAAAAAACCCAAACTTTGAAGGTCGATATCTCGGCTTCTATGGGAGCTATCGGGAAAATTCCAACGGTTTTGTCTTAGTTTCGTCATTCTGAATCCAACGAGACCATCCGCAAGGTCGTAGCTCTTACGATAGCCGAGATATGGCATTTTTGATGCCCATTTTTGGCCTCAAAAACGGACGTCGAAAACGACTTTTTCAGGATTTTTAAAGTGCTCTCCTTCCCTTAGTTCTGCTCGGATCCTGTTATAACCCGGTGTTTTTGTAATCTAGGTGATCCAAATAAGACGCTGGTATACTTAGTTTGATTTCGAAAAAAATTAATTTTCTGGTGAAAAAATTTGATACGGGGGGGTATACCCGAAAAAATGAAAAAACCCAAACTTTGAAGGTCGATATCTCGGCTTCTATGGGAGCTATCGGGAAAATTCCAACGGTTTTGTCTTAGTTTCGTCATTCTGAATCCAACGAGACCATCCGCAAGGTCGTAGCTCTTTTGATAGCCGAGATATGGCATTTTTGATGCCCATTTTTGTCCTCAAAAACGGACGTCGAAAACGACTTTTTCGGATTTTCAAAGTGCTCTCATTCCCTTAGTTCTGCTCGGATCCTGTTATAACCCGGTGTTTTCGTAATCTAGGTGATCCAAATAAGACGCTGGTATACTTAGTTTGATTTCGAAAAAATCAATTTTTGGTTGAAAAAATTTGATACGGACACATCTCGTGAGAGTGGTATACCCGAAAAATGAAAAAACCCAAACTTTGAAGGTCGATATCTCGGCTTCTATGGGAGCTATCGGGAAAATTCCAACGGTTTTGTCTTAATTTCGTCATTCTGAATGCAACGAGACCATCCGCAAGGTCGTAGCTCTTACGATAGCCGAGATATGGCATTTTGATACCCATTTTTTGCCTCAAAAACGGACGTCGAAAACGACTTTTTCAGGATTTTCAAAGTGCTCTCATTCCCTTAGTTCTGCTCGGATCCTGTTATAACCCGGTGTTTTCGTAATCTAGGTGATCCAAATAAGACGCTGGTATACTTAGTTTGATTTCGAAAAAAATCAATTTTTGGTGAAAAAATTTGATACGGGGGGGTATACCCGAAAAATGAAAAAACCCAAACTTTGAAGGTCGATATCTCGGCTTCTATGGGAGCTATCGGGAAAAGTACAACGGTTTTGTCTTAGTTTCGTCATTCTGAAGCCAACAAGACCATCCGCAAGGTCGTAGCTCTTACGATAGCCAAGATATGGCATTTTTGATGCCCATTTTTGGCCTCAAAAACGGACGTCGAAAACGACTTTTTCAGGATTTTCAAAGTGCTCTCATTCCCTTAGTTCTGCTCGAATCCTGTTATAACCCGGTGTTTTCGTAATCTAGGTGATCCAAATAAGACGCTGGTATACTTAGTTTGATTTCGAAAAAAATCAATTTTTGGTGAAAAATTCGATACGGGGGGGTATACCCGAAAAATGAAAAAACCCAAATTTTGAAGGTCGATATCTCGGCTTCTATGGGAGCTATCGGGAAAATTCCAACGGTTTTGTCTTAGTTTCGTCATTCTGAATTCAACGAGACCATCCGCAAGGTCGTAGCTCTTACGATAGCCGAGATATGGCATTTTTGATGCCCATTTTTGGCCTCAAAAACGGACGTCGAAAACGACTTTTTCAGGATTTTCAAAGTGCTCTCATTCCCTTAGTTCTGCTCGGATCCTGTTATAACCCGGTGTTTTCGTAATCTAGGTGATCCAAATAAGACGCTGGTATACTTAGTTTGATTTCGAAAAATAACAATTTTTGGTGAAAAATTCGATACGGGGGGGTATACCCGAAAAATGAAAAAACCCAAACTTTGAAGGTCGATATCTCGGCTTCTATGGGAGCTATCGGGAAAATTTCAACGGTTTTGTCTTAGTTTCATCATTCTGAATCCAACGAGACCATCCTCAAGGTCGTAGCTCTTACCATAGCCGAGATATGGCATTTTTGATGGCCATTTTTGGCCTCAAAAACGGACGTCGAAAACGATTTTTTCAGGATTTTCAAACTGCTCTCATTCCCTTAGTTCTGCTCGGATCCTGTTATAACCCGGTGTTTTCGTAATCTAGGTGATCCAAATAAGACGCTGGTATACTTAGTTTGATTTCGAAAAAAATCAATTTTTGGTGAAAAAATTTGATACGGGGGGGTATATCCGAAAAATGAAAAAACCCAAACTTTGAAGGACGATATCTCGGCTTCTATGGGAGCTATCGGGAAAATTCCAACGGTTTTGTCTTAGTTTCGTCATTCTGCATCCAACGAGACCATCCGCAAGGTCGTAGCTCTTACGATAGCCGAGATATGGCATTTTTGATGCCCATTTTTGGCCTCAAAAACGGACGTCGAAAACGACTTTTTCAGGATTTTTAAAGTGCTCTCATTCCCTTAGTTCTGCTCGGATCCTGTTATAACCCGGTGTTTTCGTAATCTAGGTGATCCAAATAAGACGCTGGTATACTTAGTTTGATTTCGAAAAAAAATCAATTTTTGGTGAAAAATTCGATACGGGGGGGTATACCCGAAAAATGAAAAAAACCCAAACTTTGAAGGTCGATATCTCGGCTTCTATGGGAGCTATCGGGAAAATTCCAACGGTTTTGCCTTAGTTTCGTCATTCTGAATTCAACGAGACCATCCGCAAGGTCGTAGCTCTTACGATAGCCGAGATATGGCATTTTTGATGCCCATTTTTGGCCTCAAAAACGGACGTCGAAAACAACTTTTTCAGGATTTTCAAAGTGCTCTCATTCCCTTAGTTCTGCTCGGATCCTGTTATAACCCGGTGTTTTCGTAATCTAGGTGATCCAAATAAGACGCTGGTATATTTAGTTTGATTTCGAAAAAAATCAATTTTTGGTGAAAAAATTTGATAGGGGGGGGTATTACCCGAAAAAATGAAAAAACCCAAAATTTGAAGGTCGATATCTCGGCTTCTATGGGAGCTATCGGGAAAATTTCAACGGTTTTGTCTTAGTTTCGTCATTCTGAATCCAACGAGACCATCCTCAAGGTCGTAGCTCTTACGATAGCCGAGATATGGCATTTTTGATGCCCATTTTTGGCCTCAAAAACGGACGTCGAAAACGATTTTTTCAGGATTTTCAAAGTGCTCTCATTCCCTTAGTTCTGCTCGGATCCTGTTATAACCCGGTGTTTTCGTAATCTAGGTGATCCAAATAAGACGCTGGTATACTTAGTTTGATTTCGAAAAAAATTAATTTTTGGTGAAAAAATTTGATACGGGGGGGTATACCCGAAAAATGAAAAAACCCAAACTTTGAAGGTCGATATCTCGGCTTCTATGGGAGCTATCGGGAAAATTCCAACGGTTTTGTCTTAGTTTCGTCATTCTGAATCCAACGAGACCATCCGCAAGGTCGTAGCTCTTACGATAGCCGAGATATGGCATTTTTGATGCTAATTTTTGGCCTCAAAAACGGACGTCGAAAACGACTTTTTCAGGATTTTCAAAGTGCTCTCCTTCCCTTAGTTCTGCTCGGATCCTGTTATAAACCCGGTGTTTTTGTAATCTAGGTGATCCAAATAAGACGCTGGTATACTTAGTTTGATTTCGAAAAAAATTAATTTTTGGTGAAAAAATTTGATACGGGGGGGTATACCCGAAAAATGAAAAAAACCCAAACTTTGAAGGTCGATATCTCGGCTTCTATGGGAGCTATCGGGAAAATTCCAACGGTTTTGTCTTAGTTTCGTCATTCTGAATCCAACGAGACCATCCGCAAGGTCGTAGCTCTTTTGATAGCCGAGATATGGCATTTTTGATGCCCATTTTTGTCCTCAAAAACGGACGTCGAAAACGACTTTTTCAGGATTTTCAAAGTGCTCTCATTCCCTTAGTTCTGCTCGGATCCTGTTATAACCCGGTGTTTTCGTAATCTAGGTGATCCAAATAAGACGCTGGTATACTTAGTTTGATTTCGAAAAAAATTAATTTTTGGTGAAAAAATTTGATACGGGGGGGTATACCCGAAAAATGAAAAAACCCAAACTTTGAAGGTCGATATCTCGGCTTCTATGGGAGCTATCGGGAAAATTCCAACGGTTTTGTCTTAGTTTCGTCATTCTGAATCCAACGAGACCATCCGCAAGGTCGTAGCTCTTACGATAGCCGAGATATGGCATTTTTGATGCTAATTTTTGGCCTCAAAAACGGACGTCGAAAACGACTTTTTCAGGATTTTCAAAGTGCTCTCCTTCCCTTAGTTCTGCTCGGATCCTGTTATAACCCGGTGTTTTTGTAATCTAGGTGATCCAAATAAGACGCTGGTATACTTAGTTTGATTTCAAAAAAAATTAATTTTTGGTGAAAAAATTTGATACGGGGGGGTATACCCGAAAAATTAAAAAACCCAAACTTTGAAGGTCGATATCTCGGCTTCTATGGGAGCTATCGGAAAAATTCCAACGGTTTTGCCTTAGTTTCGTCATTCTGAATTCAACGAGACCATCCGCAAGGTCGTAGCTCTTACGATAGCCGAGATATGGCATTTTTGATGCCCATTTTTGGCCTCAAAAACGGACGTCGAAAACAACTTTTTCAGGATTTTCAAAGTGCTCTCATTCCCTTAGTTCTGCTCGGATCCTGTTATAACCCGGTGTTTTCGTAATCTAGGTGATCCAAATAAGACGCTGGTATACTTAGTTTGATTTCGAAAAAAATTAATTTTTGGTGAAAAAATTTGATACGGGGGGGTATACCCGAAAAATGAAAAAAACCCAAACTTTGAAGGTCGATATCTCGGCTTCTATGGGAGCTATCGGGAAAATTCCAACGGTTTTGTCTTAGTTTCGTCATTCTGAATCCAACGAGACAATTCGCAAGGTCGTAGCTCTTACGATAGCCGAGATATGGCATTTTTGATGCCCATTTTTGGCCTCAAAAACGGACGTCGAAAACGACTTTTTCAGGATATTCAAAGTGCTCTCATTCCCTTAGTTCTGCTCGAATCCTGTTATAACCCGGTGTTTTCGTAATCTAGGTGATCCAAATAAGACGCTGGTATACTTAGTTTGATTTCGAAAAAAATCAATTTTTGGTGAAAAAATTTGATACGGGGGGGTATATCCGAAAAATGAAAAAAACCCAATCTTTGAAGGACGATATCTCGGCTTCTATGGGAGCTATCGGGAAAATTCCAACGGTTTTGTCTTAGTTTCGTCATTCTGCATCCAACGAGACCATCCGCAAGGTCGTAGCTCTTACGATAGCCGAGATATGGCATTTTTGATGCTAATTTTTGGCCTCAAAAACGGACGTCGAAAACGACTTTTTCAGGATTTTCAAAGTGCTCTCCTTCCCTTAGTTCTGCTCGGATCCTGTTATAACCCGGTGTTTTTGTAATCTAGGTGATCCAAATAAGACGCTGGTATACTTAGTTTGATTTCGAAAAAAATTAATTTTTGGTGAAAAAATTTGATACGGGGGGGTATAACCGAAAAATGAAAAAACCCAAACTTTGAAGGTCGATATCTCGGCTCCTATGGGAGCTATCGGGAAAATTCCAACGGTTTTGTCTTAGTTTCGTCATTCTGAATCCAACGAGACCATCCGCAAGGTCGTAGCTCTTTTGATAGCCGAGATATGGCATTTTTGATGCCCATTTTTGTCCTCAAAAACGGACGTCGAAAACGACTTTTTCAGGATTTTCAAAGTGCTCTCATTCCCTTAGTTCTACTCGGATCCTGTTAAAACCCGGTGTTTTCGTAATCTAGGTGATCCAAATAAGACGCTGGTATACTTAGTTTGATTTCGAAAAAAATTAATTTTTGGTGAAAAAATTTGATACGGGGGGGTATACCCGAAAAATGAAAAAAACCCAAATTTTGAAGGTCGATATCTCGGCTTCTATGGGAGCTATCGGGAAAATTCCAACGGTTTTG
The DNA here is from genome assembly GCF_022605725.1 of Anthonomus grandis grandis. Classification (NCBI taxonomy): domain Eukaryota; kingdom Metazoa; phylum Arthropoda; class Insecta; order Coleoptera; family Curculionidae; genus Anthonomus; species Anthonomus grandis. The sequence continues at coordinate 56,649 of NW_026088532.1, forward strand.
TCTTAGTTTCGTCATTCTGAATCCAACGAGACCATCCGCAAGGTCGTAGCTCTTACGATAGCCGAGATATGGCATTTTTGATGCCCATTTTTGGCCTCAAAAACGGACGTCGAAAACGACTTTTTCAGGATTTTCAAAGTGCTTCTCATTCCCCTAGTTCTGCTCGGATCCTATTATAATTTGGTGTTTTCGTAATCTAGGTGATCCAAATAAGACGCTGGTATACTTAGTTTGATTTCGAAAAAAATCAATTTTTGGTGAAAAAATTTGATACGGGGGGGTATACCCCGAAAAATGAAAAAACCCAAACTTTGAAGGTCGATATCTCGGCTTCTATGGGAGCTATCGGGAAAAGTCCAACGGTTTTGTCTTAGTTTCGTCATTCTGAAGCCAACAAGACCATCCGCAAGGTCGTAGCTCTTACGATAGCCGAGATATGGCATTTTTGATGCCCATTTTTGTCCTCAAAAACGGACGTCGAAAACGACTTTTTCAGGATTTTCAAAGTGCTCTCCTTCCCTTAGTTCTGCTCGGATCCTGTTATAACCCGGTGTTTTCGTAATCTAGGTGATCCAAATAAGACGCTGGTATACTTAGTTTGATTTCGAAAAAAATTAATTTTTGGTGAAAAAATTTGATACGGGGGGTTATACCCGAAAAATGAAAAAACCCAAACTTTGAAGGTCGATATCTCGGCTTCTATGGGAGCTATCGGGAAAATTCCAACGGTTTTGTCTTAGTTTCGTCATTCTGAATCCAACGAGACCATCCGCAAAGTCGTAGCTCTTTTGATAGCCGAGATATGGCATTTTTGATGCCCATTTTTGTCCTCAAAAACGGACGTCGAAAACGACTTTTTCAGGATTTTCAAAGTGCTCTCATTCCCTTAGTTCTGCTCGGATCCTGTTATAACCCGGTGTTTTCGTAATCTAGGTGATCCAAATAAGACGCTGGTATACTTAGTTTGATTTCGAAAAAAATCAATTTTTGGTGAAAAAATTTGATACGGGGGGGTATACCCGAAAAATGAAAAAACCCAAACTTTGAAGGTCGATATCTCGGCTTCTATGGGAGCTATCGGAAAAATTCCAACGGTTTTGTCTTAGTTTCGTCATTCTGCATCCAACGAGACCATCCGCAAGGTCGTAGCTCTTACGACAGCCGAGATATGGCATTTTTGATGCCCATTTTTGGCCTCAAAAACGGACGTCGAAAACGACTTTTTCAGGATTTTCAAAGTGCTCTCATTCCCTTAGTTCTGCTCGGATCCTATTATAATTTGGTGTTTTCGTAATCTAGGTGATCCAAATAAGACGCTGGTATACTTAGTTTGATTTCGAAAAAAATCAATTTTTGGTGAAAAAATTTGATACGGGGGGGTATACCCGAAAAATGAAAAAACCCAAACTTTGAAGGTCGATATCTCGGCTTCTATGGGAGCTATCGGGAAAATTCCAACGGTTTTGTCTTAGTTTCGTCATTCTGCATCCAACGAGACCATCCGCAAGGTCGTAGCTCTTACGACAGCCGAGATATGGCATTTTTGATGCCCATTTTTGTCCTCAAAAACGGACGGTCGAAAACGACTTTTTCAGGATTTTCAAAGTGCTCTCCTTCCTTAGTTCTGCTCGGATCCTGTTATAACCCGGTGTTTTCGTAATCTAGGTGATCCAAATAAGACGCTGGTATACTTAGTTTGATTTCGAAAAAAATTAATTTTTGGTGAAAAAATTTGATACGGGGGGTTATACCCGAAAAATGAAAAAACCCAAACTTTGAAGGTCGATATCTCGGCTTCTATGGGAGCTATCGGGAAAATTCCAACGGTTTTGTCTTAGTTTCGTCATTCTGAATCCAACGAGACCATCCGCAAGGTCGTAGCTCTTTTGATAGCCGAGATATGGCATTTTTGATGCCCATTTTTGTCCTCAAAAACGGACGTCGAAAACGACTTTTTCAGGATTTTCAAAGTGCTCTCATTCCCTTAGTTCTGCTCGGATCCTGTTATAACCCGGTGTTTTCGTAATCTAGGTGATCCAAATAAGACGCTGGTATACTTAGTTTGATTTCGAAAAAAATCAATTTTTGGTGAAAAAATTTGATACGGGGGGGTATACCCGAAAAATGAAAAAACCCAAACTTTGAAGGTCGATATCTCGGCTTCTATGGGAGCTATCGGAAAAATTCCAACGGTTTTGTCTTAGTTTCGTCATTCTGCATCCAACGAGACCATCCGCAAGGTCGTAGCTCTTACGACAGCCGAGATATGGCATTTTTGATGCCCATTTTTGGCCTCAAAAACGGACGTCGAAAACGACTTTTTCAGGATTTTCAAAGTGCTCTCATTCCCTTAGTTCTGCTCGGATCCTATTATAATTTGGTGTTTTCGTAATCTAGGTGATCCAAATAAGACGCTGGTATACTTAGTTTGATTTCGAAAAAAATCAATTTTTGGTGAAAAAATTTGATACGGGGGGGTATACCCGAAAAATGAAAAAACCCAAACTTTGAAGGTCGATATCTCGGCTTCTATGGGAGCTATCGGGAAAATTCCAACGGTTTTGCCTTAGTTTCGTCATTCTGAATTCAACGAGACCATCCGCAAGGTCGTAGCTCTTACGATAGCCGAGATATGGCATTTTTGATGCCCATTTTTGGCCTCAAAAACGGACGTCGAAAACAACTTTTTCAGGATTTTCAAAGTGCTCTCATTCCCTTAGTTCTGCTCGGATCCTGTTATAACCCGGTGTTTTCGTAATCTAGGTGATCCAAATAAGACGCTGGTATACTTAGTTTGATTTCGAAAAAAATCAATTTTTGGTGAAAAATTTGATACGGGGGGGTATACCCGAAAAATGAAAAAACCCAAAATTTGAAGGTCGATATCTCGGCTTCTATGGGAGCTATCGGGAAAATTCCAACGGTTTTGTCTTAGTTTCGTCATTCTGAATCCAACGAGACCATCCGCAAGGTCGTAGCTCTTACGATAGTCGAGATATGGCATTTTTGATGCCCATTTTTGGCCTCAAAAACGGACGTCGAAAACGACTTTTTCAGGATGTTCAAAGTGCTCTCATTCCCTTAGTTCTGCTCGGATCCTATTATAATTTGGTGTTTTCGTAATCTAGGTGATCCAAATAAGACGCTGGTATACTTAGTTTGATTTCGAAAAAAATCAATTTTTGGTGAAAAAATTTGATACGGGGGGTATACCCGAAAAATGAAAAAACCCAAACTTTGAAGGACGATATCTCGGCTTCTATGGGAGCTATCGGGAAAATTCCAACGGTTTTGTCTTAGTTTCGTCATTCTGAAGCCAACAAGACCATCCGCAAGGTCGTAGCTCTTACGATAGCCGAGATATGGCATTTTGATGCCCATTTTTGTCCTCAAAAACGGACGTCGAAAACGACTTTTTCAGGATTTTCAAAGTGCTCTCCTTCCCTTAGTTCTGCTCGGATCCTGTTATAACCCGGTGTTTTCGTAATCTAGGTGATCCAAATAAGACGCTGGTATACTTAGTTTGATTTCGAAAAAAATTAATTTTTGGTGAAAAAATTTGATACGGGGGGGTATACCCGAAAAATGAAAAAACCCAAACTTTGAAGGTCGATATCTCGGCTTCTATGGGAGCTATCGGGAAAATTCCAACGGTTTTGTCTTAGTTTCGTCATTCTGAATCCAACGAGACCATCCGCAAGGTCGTAGCTCTTTTGATAGCCGAGATATGGCATTTTTGATGCCCATTTTTGTCCTCAAAAACGGACGTCGAAAACGACTTTTCAGGATTTTCAAAGTGCTCTCCTTCCCTTAGTTCTGCTCGGATCCTGTTATAACCCGGTGTTTTCGTAATCTAGGTGATCCAAATAAGACGCTGGTATACTTAGTTTGATTTCGAAAAAAATAATTTTTGGTGAAAAAATTTGATACGGGGGGGTATACCCGAAAAATGAAAAAACCCAAACTTTGAAGGTCGATATCTCGGCTTCTATGGGAGCTATCGGGAAAATTCCAACGGTTTTGTCTTAGTTTCGTCATTCTGAATCCAACGAGACCATCCGCAAGGTCGTAGCTCTTTTGATAGCCGAGATATGGCATTTTTGATGCCACTCTCACGAGATGTGT